>NC_000082.6:44136574-44396574 GCF_000001635.26 Mus musculus | reverse complement strand
AGGGTCCAATCCTCGCTCCCCAAATCTCAAACAATCTCTGCAGTGTGCTGGAGCTGGTCAAAGCTAATAACCAGTAACTGATGTTGGAAACCAACTCAAGTTTGAATTTACTTTGTCAAATATAGTGGTAGGAAAAAAAATAGCTTGTGGTAGGGTCTTTTTGCTTGCTTGCTTGCTTGCTTGCTTGCTTGCTTGCTTGTTTGCTTGCTTGCTTGCTTGTTGTTGGGGTTCTTATCTGATGGCAAACACAAGTCTAAAATTCTCTGCACACATGATCTCACTTGCTTTTAAAATACAAGGCAGATGCTAATATCACAATTTTGCAAGTGAGAAAGAAGAGCAGTTAGATATTTCGTCCTTCCCTATCACCCACCTCATGCAATCTATTTCCAAGACGCGTTGCCAAATGGCCAGCTATGAAGACTTATGCTTTCACCCTTGTCCTCACCTCTTTAAGTACCAGGCTCACTGTCCCTGTCACTGCAGATACCCTCTGCTCCTACTCTGTTTCTCTAATCCATTTTATCTTTAAATTTTCTTTTCATGGGAGCTGGAGAGGAGAGATACCCCAGCAGTTAAGAGCACTGGCTGTTATTCCAGAGTACCAGGGTCAAGTTTCCAGCACTCCTGTGGCAGCTCAAAACCATCTTTACTCCAGTCCTAGAGCAGTCAATACTTTCTTATAGCCTCTGTGAGCACTGCACACATGTGGTACACGGATATACATTCAGACAAAGACTCGTACACATAAAACAAGAGTAAACAAAACCTTTAAATTTTCAGCTTTTCGTTACATTTATTTATATCTTCTTTGTGGGTAGGTGGGTACATGTGTGGAGGTCACAAGACAAATTTGTGGACATTCTTTCCTTCCGCCATGCAGGTGACAGGGATGGGACTCAGGTTGTCCGGCTTGGTGGCGAGTGCCTTAACCCATCGAGCCACCTTGCCAATCTTTTAATCTGTTTTCTGCCTTGCCCTTTGTATTCCTGAGAGAGCTACCAGAGCACCACTATGTTACAGCTTCGTCATCGAGTGACTGACTCTGTTGCCATCACAGAAGAATGCAATACAAACCCTCATCACGGTGCAAAAGCCCTTCGTGGTGAGGTTGCAGATCGCTGCTGCATCTCACACCCACTCTGTTCCTACTCCCCTTTGGCCCCTTTTCTCTGGTGTCTTACTAAGCAGGCAAGTAAGACTACTCATGACTAACGAATACCCTGTACACTCGCTCCCTACCGCCTTTGCCTATTACCAGCGTTCAGCTGCACTCCTGAGACACTTGGCCTGCATTTAAATCTTAACAAGAACCCTAGGAGGCAAACACAGCCATTCCCCCCCCCCCCCCAGATAAGGAAAATAGTGTAGAAGGGCCCACTGAGAAGGCTCACAGCTAAGGGTGGGCAGGGGTGGCTTTGTTGACCCAGGCACATTTCCAGCAGGCTTTCTTCTTCCCTCTGTGGTGACCTAACTTCTCTGGCTACCTGGTTGCTTCTTAACCTGCATCACCAGTTCCCTGCAGGCTGGAGCTGTGCATGTCTAACCCGCACTGGTTGCTTCTGATGTTTGCGTTGAATTACCACAGGAGGACCGGGGAAGTGTTCCAGAGAAATTGGACCATACTAGTTCCACCTAGAAGGTGGAGTTCACTGCTCTCTGAGTCGCTACCAGATTTAAGGGAGACTTATGGGGACAGCCCGGCCCAGGCTAAGAGCCCACTTACCGGAGGTGTTCGCTACAGCAGCTGGTTTCTAGTCACACCCGCCCAAGGACTCCGTTTACTGCGGTTGCCATAGCAACGTCCCTCCGCCTGCTGGTAGTGATGTTGGGGGAGGGGAACAGCAGGCTATTAGGCGCATGCGCAGCATCCCCCAAGGTTTTTGCCTAAACTGAGGTGTTGCCACAGAGTCGTCCGTGTGCCCTGGGGAAGAAGCTACTGCGACACCCCCCACCCTCAGGAAACAGAAGCCCAGCATTCCAACAATTTATGAACCAGATGACAGAGTATTTGGGTACTTGCCCAACTTTCCAAACCGGCCAAAGGGTCCTAAGGCAATTATTTGCCAATTAAAAACAAAACTTAAAATGGTGTGGTCTTGGCTGCAGAAGGCAGCTTCCAGATACATCAACATCGAAGACGAGTATTTTCTAAAGCTTACCTGTGTTTTTTAAAAAGTAAATAAGGGTTGTGTTGTGAATTCTTGCTGTAGGAGGTGGGCAGCAGCAAGAGGATTAATTTTGGGTTTTTGTTTTTAATCTGCAAGGTATGTATTGGACAAAGGACTTGTATATAAAATATATGACGAGCTCATTCCTGTTTTGTTTTGTTGTTTTTGTTTTTGTTTTTGTTTTTGTTTTTCAAGGCAGGGTTTCTCTGTGTAGCCCTTGCTGTCCTGGGACTCACTCTGTAGACCAGGCTGGCCTCGAACTCAGAAATTCGCCTGCCTCTGCCTCCCAAGTAATGGGATTAAAGGCGTGCACCACCATCGCCCGGCTCATGCCTTTAATAAAAAGGCAAATAACCCAACAAAAACTGAACAAAAAGTTTTGAAGCTACTTTATGAAAGAAGGCATACAAATACCAATGAACAGACCAAATAGGTAAGGCATCACTATCAGGGATGAAATACAAATTAAGATGCAACAACTCAGCCACCGAGAAAGAAAAAAAAGACTGACCAAATACTAGATAGGATTAGTAGTAACAAGAGAAGGTATGTGTGACTAGTGAGAGTATAAATGGGATGTCAGAAAACCACTTAATTTCTTGAAATTTAATCATGCATTCTTATGTAAGGCAGTAATTCATCTCTAGTTTTGCATCTAAGACAAATGAAATATTTAATCTCCTTCATAGTATGTTTATTTGTAACAGGTTAAAGTTGGAAACAAGTCCAGGCATTTGGTATCGGGACACTTAAGTACAAAATTATGGCACAGTCATACAATCAAATACTAATACAGAATACAAAGGTTTATCAATTGACACACATAACGTGGGTCAATCTCAAAATCATGTTGAATGTGAGAAGCCAAAATAAAGATACTGTTGTTAATCCTGAGATTTAACAGGAAAAAACCAATTGCACCATTTTAGGCCAAACTTGAAGCAAGCTTTATTAAATATTAAATACTGACCAAGAGATGGACTTTGGTCAGGACCACTCCCTGGAACTTCCCAGCTGAGTGGCTCTGAGACATCTATTGCAGGGGTTTATAGGACAACCCCATAGGCCACAGTACTGTGTCATGAGGTTTTTATTATATTCCAAGAACCACAACTCCCAGCATTCCAGGAAGTTACCTGGTCCTTGGGCAGGTGGGGCTTACAGGTTAATTTCGGGCATTACTGTATTTTCTGAATGACTCCATTTATATGAAATTCCAAAATAATCTTTGGGGACAGGAACCACATGTATAGTGTTTCCTGCTGGTGTACAGGTGGTAGGGCTGACAGAGATGGACATACAAGGTCAGAGGGATTGGTACTTTATATGCATCCTAAAATTGACTGGTAAATTAAGGTCTAAGCATTTCACTGTACATACATTGTATGGTAACTACAGCATTTAAAAGGTAGAGGTGGCCCACGTAATTTTACAAGCCAGATACAGTTTTCAAATAGACAATATTAATTTCAACACTAAGGCTGAGGAGGTATATGAATAACTATTAATTCACGAGGAAAAAGTATCAGGGTTCTGAACAGGGTGATTTTTATTTTATTTTATTTTATTGTTTGTTTGTTTGCTTGTTTGTTTCCAAGGCAGGGTTTCTCTGTGTAGCCCTTGCTGTCCTGGAACTCACTCTGTAGACCAGGCTGGCCTTGAACTCAGAAATCCACCTGCCTCTGCCTCCCAAGAGCTGGGATTAAAGGCATGCGCCACCATTGCCCGTTTTGGACATCTTTTGATAAGACATTTAACTTCGTGGCCTCTAGTTAAGAGCAAATATTATTCTCCGTTATCTTCCCCTTTGACCCAGAGATAATGCTCTGAGGTCAGACATTTCTTCCCTACCCCATTGAGCAAGAAATTTCCCCAGTTACCCAGGAGTCTCCAATTTATATCCAAAGTTTATAGAACATGAAGCCACGGAGCCAACTGCAATTCCACATGTAGCAGTTCACAAGGTCTGACCCTAGAGGGCGCACACCCCTCAGCCGTGTGCCTTCTTCAAGCTCATATCCCATCATGCTCAGCTGCCCAGGAAGCCTCGCTTGCATCCATGCAGGAACGTTTCCCATCAGTGACTCATTGACTCTCCTAGTCATAATCTAGCTAATTGAGAGCTCAGTTCATTCTCCTTTGTCCTCGTTTCTAGGATTCTAGTTTTACTAAACCACCCACACCCCACCCCCAAGTTCCTTACAGTTTGGAGACTTCTAGAGAAGGTTTTTCTTCACGAATGGAAAGGAAATAGGCACTGCTGACAATACTCTATTTCCAGTGTGGGTGAGACCTTTAGAGCTGTATGCACTGGACCGCAACCAGGAGACAATGAGCCATGAAGGCTAAAACCGTGGAGGGTCTAGCAGACTGGGTTCTTGACCACATGCCTAAGGCAGGGCACCACATTTGGACAGTTTTATTTCTGCATTTTTGTCCTAATAAATAGAAGTACTAGTTGGGACACAGAAAACATCAAGGGAGGATCTATATGCATAGAAAGAATTGTCCTCAAAGCATATAGGAAAGTACAGAAAAGAAGCGGCTAACTCCAGAGATCAGCTCTGTTCTAAGCCAGGTCTTATATATAAGTCCAGCTCAGTGGATTAGATAAAAGCAGAGGTCTAAAATATTGACAGAATTCAATTTTTTGTGATTTAACTTGTTAAATCAGTCTCTCCTCCATTCGTGTGTGTGTGTGTGTGTGTGTGTGTGTGTGTGTGTGTGTGTGTGTGTGTGTAGAACATTCAGAACATGCACACCCGTGCATGCAACAACAGCATTAAGAGGGAAAAAATAAAATATTCAGATTGAAAATAATGACTTTCAAGACCTAAAAGGTATATGTTGGAGGACGGGGCCAAAATTAAAGATTAGGAAAACATAAAAACATGTGCTTAAGTGGAAACTTCAAGTTTCTTTGGAAAGTCGGTTATGTCAAGTGATGTTTTGTTGGGGCACACAGGTGAAAGGATGTCTTGCTAAAGCAGACACATGAAAGCACATGTGACGCTTTAGAAGGAATATATACATAAATACATACACACACACACATATATCCCCATGGACAGTAGGAGCTTGAGCACTGATTTGCATCGGCCCCGCTAGTCTTCGCTGAGGACATGCATGCATTGGTTCGTCTTACACTGCATCGCTGAGCTTCACCTGTGGTGACTTCATAGAGAGAAACTCAGCAAACAACTTTTCATGAGGTACCCGTGGCTTCTTGCTGCTTCTGCAGACTTGGGCTGGTGTTGGGGATTGGTTGTAATGCTTTGCCTTAATTTGGCTCCCCAAATCACACGGGAATCTATGTGTCTAGACACTGAGGGTCCCTGTCCTCAATTGCTTTTTGATTGACCAATAAGGAGCCAGAGCCCAGTGGCTAGGCAGGGTGAAAAAGACGGGACTTTTAGAATTTCTGGGCAAGAAACAAAGAGGGGAGAATAGGGGATTCTGCCATGAGGAGGGCATAGGACAGACCACGTCATGAAGGAGGATAAGATGGCCAAAATGTAGGTAAAGGGGAAAGTGGCCTTGTAGGAGGGCTGCCCAGAAGGAAACAGGGCAGGAAAGATAAAATGTAGATTTAGAAAGTGTTAACTCAGGAATACTGGAAGGTAATGTGTATTAGCCACAGTGAGGTTAGCCCATCCATTGACCTAGTTAAGGGATATCAAAATATAAAGGTTGTGTGTCCTTTCGTTTGCAAATCCAGAGAACTTCCAGTACGGTCAACCAGGGGAGCTCAGAGCAGATTAACTATTCACTGCTACAGTTGGTCGTCCTTGTCGAGGGTTTCTTCTGGATTGAACTGCACTTGCTGATTCCTGTGTGGTGTCTGCCAAGTTGACTGGTCTGTAGTTGCTGATTCATATTGGGTGTTTGCTGGTAGATTGGACTGAGAACGGTGAAGACTGAATTGCCCCAATGAACATTTCTTTTTTTTTTTTTAAAGATTTATTTATTTATTATATGTAAGTACACTGTAGCTGTCTTCAGACACTCCAGAAGAGGGCATCAGATTTCGTTATGGATGGTTGTGAGCCACCATGTGGTTGCTGGGATTTGAGCTCGGGACCTTCAGAAGAGCAGTCGGCGCTCTTAACCACTGAGCCATCTCGCCAGCCCCCAATGAACATTTCTAAACAGGTCTACTCCCCCCATATCCTATTAGCCTTTCTTTTCTACTACCTCTGTTGGGTGGTGGCTAGAGGGGAAGTTGAAAAAAACTTATGCCTGTTCCCAGAAGACACTGATTTTTTTGTTTTTGTTTTTGTTTTTGTTTTGTTTTGTTTTGTTTTTGAGACAGGGTTTCTCTGTATAGCTCTGGCTGTCCTGGAACTCACTTTATAGACCAGGCTGGCCTCGAACTCAGAAATCCGCCTGCCTCTGCCTCCTGAGTGCTGGGATTAAAGGCATGCGCCACCACGCCCGGCAAGACAATGATTTTTTAATGTAAATCTCAATGCTAGCACAGGATAATCTCTATAAGATATTGGTCAGGGAGATGACAGAAGACCCCACCCCCCAAAAATCCACAGCAAACCACCATGCCATTGTTTGTCAATCATAGCTAGATGGTGAGGCCATGCTGCTGAAGGCTAGTATTGAAGTGTTAAGTGCTCAGCTGCAGATGAAACACACACCACCATCATCCAAGGTTCAGGGAACATCACAGAGGGGCAGAAAGAGTATCAGGTGAGAAGGAAAGTCATGACATGTTGTCTTCTAGACATCACATGGCTGTTGTATATGTCATCTGTGTTGTACATTGTACAAAGTAGCTGTGGTTACCTGTACAAGAACAAAGTTGACAAAATAGCAGCAGAGACAGGGAAGAGGCCCCTGAGGAGGAGCTATGGACAGCTGCTGTTCCTCAGGAAAGGAGGCTAACTCTTCTTTGGGGAACTTGGCTATTGGTAAATTGCTCATGCCCCAGTGGGCGGTCCCACATCCACGTGTATGTGGGCAGCATTATTTGGAGTAAGGTTAGTAACAATGACAAAATAAACATGGAAGCAGAGAGGGAGACAGGAAGAAAGGCACTAGGAAGAGTTAGAGGGAGGTAGGGATGGGTAGATAAGATCAAACATTTTATACAAATTTTCCATTCAGGGGTCTGGGAGATGGCTAAGTGGGTGAAGCATTTAGCATGCAAGCATGAGGAATGGAATGTATATCCCCAGCACCCACATAGTGGTCAGGCAACATGTTGGCTCACCTGTAATCTCAGTGTGCAGGAGATGAAAACAAGGGAACCCAGGGGCAAACTGGTTTGCTGGACTGGCTGAAGTGGCGAGCTCCAAGCTCAGCATCAGTATCTATGATGAAGAGTTATGGAGAAAGACATCCAACTCCAACCTCTGGGCCTTCCCACAAACATGCACTTGTGCACTTGCACCTGCACACACAGGCAAGTTCACACACACAAGAACACCCTTACACCAATGCCATGCATACACACATGGAAAAAAAAAAAAAAAAACACATTCACAGAGAAAGCAGGAATACCAAAATGGTTTTATCTCAGAAAAATTCAGTCTCTTAGTCAGGGTTTCATTGCTGTGAAGGGATACCATGACCAAGGCAATACTTACCAATGCAAACATTTAATTGGGGCTGGCTTACAGCTTCAGAGGTTCAGCCCATTATCATCATGGCAGGAAGCATGGCAGCGTACAGGCAGACATGGTGCTGGAGAAGAAACTAAGAGTTCTACATCTTGATTCCAAGGCAGCCAGAAGGAGACTCTTCTGCATTGGGTGGAGCCTGAGAACCTCAAGCCCCACCTACACAGTGACACACTTCCTTCCACAAAGCCACATATCCTCCAATAAGGCTACACCTCCTAAAAATGCTGATCCCTATGGCCATTGAAACACCTGAATCTACGGGGGCCACACCTATTCAAGCCACCAGACAGTCTTTATTAAACAACTTACAAAATGTACAGGACGAGGGGACGACATCTGCAAGACGTAAAACAAATACAGACTCCACACAACTTCACCAGTGCCAGAAGAAAATCATTTTACTTTTTGCTGTAATTTAGAAGCCCAGGGAGGGGAGGGGAGGGGAGCGCTGAGTCAGGGGAGCTTCAGTGTGACCCTTTCCCCCTCCCAACTCACTCAAGTTGAAAATTACTAACATAGCATGGCAGTTATCACTGAGACAAACTGAAAACAGAAGCCAACATTTGAGAAACAGTCAGTACATGAAAGACAATCCATTTTAGGTAAGTTAGGGCAAGGAAATGACTAACAGTTTTTTATATTTCTTTTTCTAAGTTTCTAACATAATCATAAAATCAGTGTACTGCATTTAGACATTTGAACAAAATGGTCATTACCATTGTTGAGGCCGGCCCAACCCCCAGGATAGCTGTAGCCATTTTGTTCCATGCCTGCCAACAACTTCATATCGTTGCTATAATATGCTTGCCAGTTACTGACACAGAAAAATAATTGACTCAGAGCAGGTTCATGCTGACCACATACCCTGTTATGTTTCCTATGTTCTGAGGTTTGTTTATCTTAAGAAATGCCACAAAGCTTTAGGTAGGACCCATCAAATTAAAGGTCAGTATGAACTGTTAGATCTGAAATGGCTTGAGTCAGCCTACTGGGCAGCACTTTCTGCTCCTGCATATGAGCTCACTGTGGTTTTTACAGTTTTAGCCTTAATAAGCTGACAGAGAAAGATGCTCAGGGTCATAGCCTCAGCCCTGAACTCTAAGCTATGGCCTTGACTGATCAGTTTCAGGGTGTGCGTTCAATTAACCATTCCTGTCTGACTGAGGGCAGTGACTGTGTGGTTTGTGGGGCAACTACTGGACCCCAACAATCATTACTTACTAGATGGGCATTATCATTTTGAAATTTTCACACTTAAAAACTCCATAAGATTTTTATTAAACACATAGCTACTTTTACGTGC
This sequence comes from Mus musculus, assembly GCF_000001635.26. Lineage (NCBI taxonomy): Eukaryota > Metazoa > Chordata > Mammalia > Rodentia > Muridae > Mus > Mus musculus. The sequence continues at coordinate 44,387,464 of NC_000082.6, read as the reverse complement.
TTAAAGAAAATAGACATTCCTCCACCCACTTCCCGTTCTTTTGTTGAGACAGGGTTCTCTACGGAGCTCAGACTGGTGTGGAACTCATTATATACTACACAGCCCTTGCCTCCGGCTTCTAAGTCAACATTAAGATTATAGGTGTGCACCACAGCCCCAGCCTTTAGTTTTCTTAAAGCTGTACATTCAATTTGAAATGATGGATAATAGAAAAAAAAAGTATCACGTTTTTCTGAAAGCCAGAACAACTTTATTTTAAGTTATACATAAAGCCAATTAGTTCTTGTGGGAAGGTGATTGCATTTAAGATGCACTAAATAACAAACAAACATTCAACCAAAATGACAAAAGTAACAATGTATCACTAATGCATTTAACAAGGCTAAACAAATATAAAACTTAAACTCCTGCAAAGCTTTACTCACAGGGAATTAGAGGTGCTTTGTTGAAAAAACATTTGAAAAGGTAAAATATTAAAATAATTCTTTTTTCTGTTTCCATAAATACAGGATACCTATGCAGGTTTTATCTGAAGAAAAATGTTATTAACTTGAAATGGAATCTGTGAAGTGCGAAGGAAAGGCCAGGAATAAGTCACTGAGGACACTCTCTGCTGGGGCTTCACTTACGGTATGTGGGCAGAGAGAGCAAACCAACCTTCTTCATTTTTTTTTTCAGTCTGTTGAACAAAGATGCAGAGAGGAGTTAGACATGAGCCCACTAGAGACTCAGAGACATTTAAACCGAGTACATTCAACAAAGTCGCATGTGTTAAATGGCTTTGAAGTGTCAGCTCTACTGGCAAAGCTCCTGCCCACGAAGACACCAGACAGCTGGTTGCCTGTTCAGCAGGTGTCCTAGTAAAAACCTAACTTTCAGAAGGAGAAATCCAACATTTATTCAACTGTAGATACAATTTGAAACATGATGAAAAAAATAAAGTTACTGGATCTTGGCAAATTAAATGATACCAAGTTCCATGAACCATGGATAACTGTATCAAAGAGATAACTTTAAGCTTTTCAGAATGTAAAATCAGAAAGGACAAAATTGTAAAGCCAGGCAACTGGGGCAGCTAACTAACTAAGGCAGTTGGTGCATTTGGGCTGTGTCGATCTCTATGATCCAATGCCTTCCATATCTCTTAGCAGTTTACCTCTGGAGAAACAACTTTTACAATTCTAAAGACATTTTTTTAATCTTCTATGATAAACACTGAATTTTCAACATTATCAAAACAAATAAAAATGCCTCCTGTGAAAAGATCTACATAAATTGTAAATGTTTAGCTTCCAAACAGTCTGGACCAAACCAGAACTTATGAAAGCATACAAAGCATTCATTTGCCCTCGGTGTTATCACCCATCTAAAAAAGGTACCCTCAGCTGTGGTACACTGGTGTAAGTACCCAGACCCAGGACTGGCTATCCCAAACTCTACTTAGTCACCCCAACAATGGCAGGAGCAATACCTCAAATCTATGACCCACTCAAGACTTGGGAATCAATCCTGAAACTAGTTAACTCCTAGTCTCTGAAGGAAGACACTTGAAATCCTACCAAATTCTAGCTTATCTCTTAGTTACCATACAAGACAAACAAATGACTTGTTTTTCAAATGAAGATAAATTATAGTCTTTCTTTTCCTTGCACAGTTTCTATCATGTTAAAGACACTAAGAATAGTAATGGACGTTAGTCATCTTCCACCTGCACTCTCTCAACCCTACATAGTACACTGATAATATTTTATAACATACCTTTGTTCTTGGATTAACTGGTGTGAACTTCCCACTTCCTGAGGTGGCGTTTAGTGGAGAACAAGAATTGCTGATCGCCCCTGACGATCTATCAAGGAGAAATAAGCAGGCAGTCAGAGGGGGAGATTTACCACGAGCCATCGATCGTGCAACTGCTCTCTTTACTGGGAAGACCTGGAAAGGGTTTGGCTGACAGGTCCAAAACGGGTCGTTACACTTGACCAACACAAAGCTTAAAACTAATAGTTTACTCTCAGCGTAGTTTAGCTTTATAGAAAGAGTGAAGGTTCGGCATTCTCATGTGCCTGTCACCTCCATCTCTAATACTGCTTCTCTTATTTATAACATCCTGAATTAATACATCACCACTGACCACCCAAGCCTGACTCACTACTAACAAAGTCCAGTTTCCACTGGGGTCTCTCTGTATGAGATACATTCTGCAGATTTTGACAGATAACTGCGCATGCCTTCCATAAATAATACCATACAGGTACGACTTTTAAAGGCTGTGCAGGAGTGGGAAGGTGGTCAGGGTAGCCTGGGAGCGATGAGAACTGGAGCAGAACGGTAGATACAAGGATGCAGGGTGGAGACAGGAAAGCCAGGGAACTCCTTCCTGACTCGCCTACCAATCACGTGGCTCATCTAGGCCAATCAGCTTTGTGTTCACTTATTGCAAGGATGAAAGTGCTACCAGTCAATGTATCTACCCTGGGAGATAGCATCTCCTAATTTTGTAGCCATAAATGCATAAAGATCAGCCCATTTCTGTTTTAAGCAGACAACCCTACTCGGTCAAGCTTACTTCTCACCTTATTCTCTCTGTATGAGTGAGTCTGTCTGAACTTAAGTTAAAAAGAAACCTAGTGCAGAGAGAAAGGCACACAGACACTATTGATGCTTTGAGTACCAACAGCCCTGTGGCCCTACCTTCTTGAACTGTTCCCACTGACAGGAGACACAGTATTGCATTTTGAACTCTCTGAAGCCTCCATTCCTGGAACAGACACCTCGATGGTTCGCTTTCCTTCTTCTAAAATATAAAAGTAAAATTTAATGTCCTTACTTCTCACTAAGAGAAGTAATATCTTTGTTAAATTTCAACATTATTAGAAATTATTTGTTACAATTTTAGGTGTTTATATAGTTTTGTCATGATGGCTTACAGAAGCACTTGAGAGATGGTTTTTAAAAAATGAACTGTTACAACAGGAAACTTTAGCTACTTGTCAATTGGGCAGCATGCCAGTTTACAGAATGCCAGAATCTTCCAACAAGTGGTATCATATCAGAGCAAGCAGTGACAACCAGTGGGCCCTACGATACATTGGGGAACAGGAAAGAGGATGAAGAGAAGGGGTGTGTATGTGTGTATGGGGGGGGGTGAATATAGTTAAAATACATGCATTTGTGAAATTGTCACAGAATAAAATTTTTTTTTTAATTAAAAGAGAGCTAGCCGTAAAGTTTAATTTTTGAATTTGATAAAACTAAATAGGGTTTCTTTTACCCTTACAGCTATGAAGTCTGATCTTAAGAATGACTTGCGGGATCCTCTATGATTATGATGGCTATAAAGTATTTTACTAATAAATGTCTATTGACTGTTTATCTACTTAGGAAACCCTGAAGATTCACATAATTAGGCTTTGCTTTGGCCATATCCAAGTCCATGGTACAATATATCTGATCAAAACCACACGGCAGGGAAGGTCGTAGGTCCCGAGTAGAAGAGAGTTACTACGGTTGTCTGGCTAAACTGTTATGTCAAGCTGCCTTCTAAGTATCTCTCTTTACAGCCACAGAAAAAAAATGCCACTCTCAGCCTTATTCAGAGCAGCTTGGCTCGGCAGAAAACTGTGGTGAATACAGACTCTTGGCTGCTCACAGTGCTGAGAATAAGAGCCAGTAAAGTACCTCTCAAAAGGACCTCTATAGCTCCTCCTTCAAGGCTCAGAGAAAACCTTGGAAGAGGGTAGAACAAATGTAATAGCTGGAGGGAAAACAAGTTATCAGCATGAGAAAGGGACAGTAGGCAGGGGGCTGCCAGGGCTGTAGGAGAAGAGAGAAAGGCAGGGGGCTGTAAGAGAAGAGAGAATAGCAGACTGAGGGTGAGAAGAGCCAGAATGTATTATTCACGTATAAAATTGTCAAACAACAAAGCTAACTAATTTTTTTAAATTCCCCCAGTTATACTACAAAACCATGACACTGTTTACTCTAATTTTTATTATACCCCACAGAGGTGACTATAAAATCAAGAATTCTATTTTGGGTGTGTTGAATACTAGATGAGATAGCAGAAATAAAGATAATTTTCAAGCTTACAGAAAGCAATGTCACATTCACAGAATCACACGTTAGGCTGTTTTGCTTTATGTCCCCAACTATTCTCAGAACCAGCTGACATTTTCTACACTTATTGTTTCTGTGTGGTCCCCAGTTTGGTGCTGGAATATTTAAGACCACACATGGCAGGCACCTTGCAGGATTCATATGTGAACAATTTACGTATTTGAGCCAGAATTTGCCTCCAGCCTTCATGACTATGAAGAACTGAAGACAGCTATTGGTCAACTGAGGAAACCTAGAATAAATACAAAGGAAAGGCTTTAGGGAAAATAAATTACCTGTTACTTTCTAGAAATCCCCAAGAGTCTCTTGTTCAAATTTTCAAAAAATAAATAATTTCCAACAGAGGTGAAAACTCTTAGTGGTAACCCAGTCATGCAGGACACTAAGGTGGGTCCCTGTAAGCACCATAGCTTTAGCATCTCAGGAATGCCTTTCAGTTCGTCACAATTAGCTTTAGACTGGGATCCAATCAATATCTTTGATGTAGCACCACCCTTGAGGGCATAAATGTATTTTTGGCTAAAAGCAACTTTGAGCTACTTCATTTATTCAGCACTGTTTGAACAGGACTACTATGAAAACTCAATTATTTTTTAATTTCTTTATATATTCTTAAATGTAACAAAATAATGTAAAAACTCAATTGAGTGGAAATATGTTCCTGGTTTTAAGAGAGCAATTATTTGTAATCTGATGTGATAACATTTATAGATACTTTATGCAGCATATATCCTAAGCGAGTCACATACTGTATGTGACTTCGATGGTGTCTCCCTAGATGCCAGAGACTAACTATAGAACAAGAGGCAGCTTTGCTTGTTTGCTTGCTTGCATTTTTTTTTTTTTTTTTTTTTTTTTTTTTTTGGATACAGGGTTTCTCTGTGTAGCCCTGGCTGTCCTGGATGGAACTTACTCTGTAGACCAAGCTGGCCTTGAACTCAGAAATCCACCTAAGAGGCAGCTTTCTACCACTATTTCTGCCAAGCCACTTACTCTCTGCCCCAAGCCAGCGTCCTGTGGCACAGAACTGGGGGACTAGGACATGGAATGTTATGGAGGTTATGTTGACTCAGCAGGAACTTTCACAGTTGGGAGAGTGAAACCACACTTCTACATTTGTAAGTCAGGAATCACACTGTGACCTACCGGCCCACGCTCTGAGAGGTGACTCCACGGGTGACACCGGTGATGAGGAAAGGTTCAAGCCCACAAGTTTCTGCTGCTCTATCAGCTGGAGCAGTTTGCTGCGCGCCTCCATGCTCTGTCGGTTCAACTCTGCAATCCGCTCCTCCATGCTACTTGGCGTTAAAGACTGAACTGCTGGGAAATTCTTTAGGGGGAAAGGTATAAATCCATCATTAAAACCACTCAACTCTGATTTTTCTACTAAGTACCAGCAATTCAGTATTTATGAGCCTTGATATAAACATAAATGAATGATGGGGTAAAATAGTTTACAAATCATGTAATTGAAGCATGAGGGCTAAAGCAAAGGCATACACAAATTTTTCCACTGCTGCATGAACGAAGCCGCCCGGCGCCTGCAGCTCCTACTACTTGCCTCAGCTGAAAGAGGGAGGGAGGGGGAGGGGGAGGGGGAGGGGGAGGGGAGGAGAGGAGAGAGAATGAGAATGAATCACAAGAGCAAAGACACATCTGCCAGGGAGGTAAATGGCACACTCCTATCGATGACAGATCAGAGTGGGGACAGACTACACAGGAATATCTCTGAATCTGAAAAGACTGCTTTTAAAACTTCAATCTTCAAACAAGCTTCGTGAGTTATCTGGCAAAGACTCTTAAGCATACTATTCCTTTGCTTTTAGCTTCAGAGATCTGATTTAAGAATATCTGTGATTAGAAAGGAGCATAAGACAGTAAAATGGTCTAAATAGAGAGTAAAAGCCCAAACAATACAAAACAAAAACTACTCCAGCGATACAATATAAGTTTAATTTGAAAAGCCCAAGAAAAATGTACTTTGACCATTCATAATAATTTTATTTAGTTAAATAGATCCCTTTGAGGGGAAAAACAAATACATGACAAAAATGACTAATTTGAACTAGTGTTTTTTTGCTTTTGTCTGTTTATATTTTAAAGGTAAGTAAACCAATAAGAGTCAGAGGCTATTTTGTATTTCTGATTAAAATAGAAAGGGGGTGGTAAAGGCAGCAGCATCAGACCTCCCTTCCCAGGGAGTATTATTTAGAAAGGCCACAGGCTCAACATTTAATTGTGTTAACTTTTCAAAAGCAACAGTGATCTGTTTCAAATGATCTTCAAAACTCTACAAACACATAACATAATATGCAAACACACTTGTGCCTGTACATGGCTGCTGCCCACCACTGAAGCTCCTTCCTGGCCTGCACTCTTGAGCCAATGATAACAGAGGTGGCTCCTACTTCCACCTCCCACTTTCCTCACCAAAGCACTCGGTCATGATTTGAAAGCCCCTAGGAACGTGGCTAGCTCAGAAACCCCCCAGCCCCAGGCTGCCCCAGGCTGCCCCAGGCTGCCCCGCGCCTTCCGCCTTCCGACTGCAAGAGCAGTGTAGCTGCTGTCAGATCCTTACAGGCGTCACCTTTGCTCAAAACGGGTCAAAGAAAGCACCCTGCGTGACCGGGTGTGCCATGGACACTCCTGTCGGGGACTCAGACTCACGTTTCTCCCCACGAACAATGAAATAAAGGCTTAAGTGATCAGACTCGTCAACTTTACTTATAAATGTCTTCACTGACAGAAAGACAGACCCACATGTTCTCACTCATGGAGAGAGCCTACAAAAGCTGACCTCACAGGAGCTAGGAGGGGCAGGGAAGCTTTTCCAGAGGGGACTCAGAACAGTTAGGGATGCTCTGTTTAATCGTTTTCTCGTTTTATTATTTGTTTGTTTTAAAAGACAGAGCTCACACTCTAGCCCAGAATGGTCTGGCACTCACTAAAGCAGCCCTGGTTGTCCTCAAACACATGTCAATCCTGCCTTGTGTCTCTTGAAGATTGCTGAGCCAACATACCTGCCACTAGTTACACAGAATAAAAAACAAACAAAACAAAACAAAACCACCTGCTCTCTATGTAAGACCGCTGCTCCTCCAAATGTGAGCAGACCAGCCACTCTGGCATCACGGAGGAACGTATTACAAAGGAACTGGCTGAATCCCAGACCTACTCAGTCAGGCACTACAGTTTAGCCAGATCCTCAGACCGTTCCTATGCACACTGAAGTCTGACTGATTCTTTAAGTGTAATTTCTATAGGAAAACTCATTCTGTGCCCTAGAAAAAGTTATTCAAGAGTTAAGGGCCAACTCTTCTTTAATAGGCCCCATTAAGAGTAAATTACTTTTAATTAAAATCCAGTTGTGCAGCAAGCGCTCTAGGTCCTCCCAACTCCATCTCATTCACTCCTAGCTTAGCCTCAGCCCTCCTACAGTTTAGTTAGTTTTCTTTTTTCATGTGTTCATGTATTTTGATTTTCATGTTGTAAAACAAGCTAACAGGTAAGTTTGATCTACTTGTAAGGAAGATATGTCAAAGCTATTCAGAGTCACTTCTGAGAAGAAACCTCTTTGGATGTCTGTTAAAGCCTGATATGAAATGTCCCAACTCATACACTGGGGGCTTGCTTGCCAGCCCCTGGGCTTTAGGGAGTGACCGGCTTCTGAGGGCTTTAATGAAGGATCTATAACGTGAAAGTATTATGGGTAGGCGGTGACTGGGAGGAGGCAGGGCTTAGCTAGAAGAATTTCATCACCTGGGCACATCTTACAGACATGTACCTTATCCTCTGACCCTTACGGACCACGTGTTCTGGCCACCATGAAAGTCTGTTTGTCTAACCTAAGGGCCAGAGCAATAGATTCTGACACAGGGAGTCTGAAACCATGAGGGAAAACAAATCTTTATTCCCTTTGCGGCCCCTTTAGACTGCAGTGACAGGTCTCACAGTGTCCAACCCTATCTCACTCCTGCTGTGTCCCAGGCAGTCTCAGCTGGTACTTACAGTAGACACTTCACTGGCACTTCCCTGTTTGCGTGGCTCCCGCAGTCCATCACCTTGCTCTCCCCCTGAGCTGGTAATATTGTTCAGGTGGGCCTTGATGGCTGAATTCTGCAGTGTGAGCTCGGCGATCCGGGCCATAATGTCCTTCCTCTGCACCAGGGCCTCCGATGTTCTGAGCTGCTGCCCATCTCCAAGCACAGTGGGCTCCTCTGACAACACGGGGTTTCTTGGCTGCTGAGTGCTGGGAAGGGAACTACAAGGCGGCTGTGACAGGCTAACAAATGCTGGCTGCCCTTTGTTCTCCAGGTCTTCTCCCATGTGCGAGACTCTCCACCTCTGAGTGAAGAGACGGTTTTCCTCACTTGAGTTCTGAATGTCTGGATCAATAGGCAGGGCCTTCTTTTCCCAGTTCTGCTCCTTCTCTATAACTTCCACAGTGGGGGGAATTCGTGGGGCCGGACGAGTCTGAACAGTCCTCCTCAGAACTGTGAGTACCAATTTTAAAACAGTCATATGCATCTTATTTTTTAATCAGTCAGTGCTATAATCACAGCATCATGCTGTCATAGGAAATATGCAATAGAAGGGTTTAGCCTCCGAGTGCCTAAAGTAGTCTCATAAAGGAATATGGACAATCACGCACAAAAACTTTCATATTCCTGAGACCACTTAGTAGCATTCTGAAAAACCATGTGTCACAATCGTTTTTAATATACTTTGACATATGTACCTCCTACCCAGAAACAGTGATGCATGCCTGTAATCACAATTGAGAAGGAATGATCGTGAGTTTAAGGCCAGCCTGGGCTGCCTAGTGAGACACGAGTGTGTGTGTATGTGTGTGTGTGTGTGTGGGGGGGGGGGATTGAATAATTACTATAAGGATTAAAAATCTAATATAAACAAACATCACAATTCAAGGCTTACTTCCTTATTCTAGACATAATTAATAACTCCCCAGACCTCTAAGAAATACTAAACTACTGAGTTAGAGAAGAGGCGTCTTAGTCCGAAACTCCCCCCAAGTGACTAAGGAGTGGGCAAACCACCAGTACGTGGCTCCAGCCCAGTATCATCTCCACTTCCCCTGAGCTGGTCTGACAATGACCAATTTGCCATAGAAACAGCAAAGTGCACTTCTAGTAACAAGGCTTTGCCACTTTCTTTAACCTCTGCAACCTCCTCAGTTCCTTACTGAAAACACATCAAAGTACAGACAATCTGAGGAACTTAGGGTTCCAAAGATATAACTTAGCTTCTACTATAATTTTTAAAGAAAAAAAATCCATGCAAAAAATGTACACTCATGAAAAAAAAAAAAAAAAAAAAGAGAGAAGGATCTTTAAAAGCACATCCTTCAAAGACGTGCGCTGCTGACCAACCTGTGAAAACTATCTTTGAAAAGAGGAGCTAGAAAGCTGCCTCAGCAGAAGTCACTAGCACACAGGCCGGAGTTCCAGTCTGACACCACACAGGAGAGAACTGACTCCCCAGAGATGTCCTTTGACCTCCTTGTACAAGCCACAGCATCCACAGGCCTAGTTCTCTCTCTCTCTCAAAATTAATTAATCAAAAATTTAAAAGGTGGAAAGTGATAAAGGAATATAATGTTGTCAACTGTTGGCCTCCACACAGGCTCACATGGGTGAGGGAACACACCCCCCCTCCAACACACAAATAAACAAAAATAATTAAAAATATTTTTCAAGGACTAGTGACACAGAGTTAAGTGGGTTAAAGTCCTTGCCACTAAGCCTGATGACCTGGATTTGATACCTAGGAACCACGTGGTAGAAGGCAAATCTATTACCACAAGTTCTCTCTGACCTCCATATGTGTATCATGGACCTTTGCACACGCACGCGCATGCGCACGCACACGCACACACACGCATGTGCACATTGGTCAGCAGTGGCATGTCTTTGAAGAGTGTTCATTTTCAGATCCTTCTCACACTGTCTCTGGGCTGCCATGAGGTGAGAGGCTTTCCTCTGCCATATCTTGTTCTACCAGCATTCAGAAAGAGCAGAGCTAGCTGGTCACAGACCACCGAATCCAGGAACAAAAAGCAAGTCCTTCCTTCTTCAAGTTATCCTGTTACTTTCAGAGTGATGGCTGGGTGCAGGGGAACTACCCTAAAAAATGCATGTGTGTGCATGTGCGTGTATGTATGTAATGTACACATACATTACAACTCACTTTACATATATACATACACACACACACATACAACATACACACATATATACATTATCATATAAGTGAAGAGGAAAAAAAAAATCACAGCTTCCATATAAATATAGGAGAAGCATGCTTACCATCCTGGAGAGGAGAGAATTCTGAGTTGCTCTTCTGCCTGGGTGGTGTTAGCATCACAGCTGGCTCGAAAATATGGGTTGGGAAATTATTGGCCAGATTCAAGTTTTCTGTGGGGGTTGGCCCCTGAGATAGTTTAACAGGCAACTCTTCCTGTGGGAATTCAACCACTTCTTCCCCTCTGAACATCAATGGCATGGAGCCATTACTGCTTATAACAGGACCCTCTGAGAAAGATAAGAGGACATTAACATGAAAGGAACAGAAAGGACACATGGGCCCACACTTAAATAACTCCCCAGACCCATGCAAAGCGTATAAACTACTAAGTCAGAGAGCTAGAAGAGACATTCAAGTGAAAATCCTGTATTTATTCTATGTAATTCTTTATGTGTCCGTGTGTGTCTGTGTGTGTGTGTACACTGCATGCTTTTAGAAGCTCACAAAGGCTGGAAGAGGGTTTCAGATGCCCTGGAACTGTACAGGCAGGAGTTATGAGCTACCACAGGGGTACCATGAACTGAACCTGTGTCTTATGGAGGATTATTTAAGTTTTCTTAACCATGCAGCCATCTCTCCAGCCTCCAGGTATTTATTCTTAAATGCATTTAAGTAGTAGGAAAATTCCTCACTCTCTCAACTATACCCTCCTTTGCCAGAAACTCAGAGGCAGAAAACTCGTTTCAGTAGGAAAAGCTGTTAAAGACTCAAAGCTATCTTCAGAAAGCAGACCCCACCACCCACAGCACTAGCTTCCCAATGGTCATGACAAATAAGACAAGAAGAAAACTGTAATATACTGACTTCTGTATGCAAGCATCATTCCACAACAAGATCACTTGGTGAGTTATGGGTCAACAGTGTGGTGCATTCTGTGCTACCCTAACAGGGTTGTAAGGGTGAGACTTAGGAAGATGTGAACCAATTTTCATCTCTATAACATTTCTAACTTTCCCACAGGCAATAATAATTCCCAATAACTGTGAAGTACCATAAGCCCTGGGTTTCTCACCTTTGAGTAACTAAAGGTTTCTTAGTAGCAAAGTTAACTCACCAACATTATAGTGATGAGATATCAACAGCAAAGCCCACCAGAAAAGAGTGACCTCATACAAACTACATTCCATCCCACCACTTCCTCTAATCCACAAGCTCGATCTTTTTTGCTTATTACTACTCTAAAGATATTAGGTAATTTGATAACAGACGGGGAATAATAAGACTCCACCTACCTACATTATCCACAAGTCTTCTACCCATAGCTGCCCTTTCTGGTGCTTGACTTTCTTGTCTGGAGTTATTTATCACAGGACAGTTCTTAATGGCATGTGTGAGCGATATGAGCTGCTCATCTGTGGTAACCATGTACTGCTGAAGTCTCGCCTAAAGAAAACCACACATCACTGGCATAACAAACAGCAGTCATTATCTAAAGAGTAAGCCATACAGACATGTGAGTGTGTGTGAGTGAGTGTGTGTGTGTGTGTGTGTGTGTGTGTTATCATTTTAAATACCTACCCTAAAGCAATGTTATTCATAATTAGAAATGTCCTAGACGAATCATGGTGATGAAGTAGTAGTTAAATAACTAACTACTATTACTAAGTACTCTGCTATCAAAATTAAGTCTTTTTATAGAGCTTTTAATTTGCAAAATCTTTTCACATAGATGCTCTCTACTGACTAGCTACAATAAGAGAGTGATACATTAGGTGGGGGAAACTCAACAGAGCATTCATGGACACCAAAGTGGATAAACTCTAATGTCATAAAAACATATCTTCATGTATGTGAAACAATGTGAAGAGCAAAAGAAAAGCACAGCATTCTCTATGTAGGATAATTACAGCTTTCTATGAAAGTAACTGTAGTTAATGTATACTCAGAATTGTCTATGGATGTGTATATACCTACTAATGTTATAGAATTTTCCAATTCAAAATAAAGACAATATCACACCAACTGATTAGCTTATCATCTATCATATAACTGAACATGTTTGGAATTCCACTCTCACATTAAAAGTCAACTTCACTGTCTAGAAGTTTAGATGGATTTGTTTTTTTCTTTATCTGTTTCATACTGTAGATGTAAATAGGTAATGTAAAATCAACAAGTCTGACTACAATCACAAAATGCAGGCCTTTCATAAATATTGGCATATAGTCCTTACAGGTATAGAAGATGGCAGGTGAAAGGGAAGAAAGCAAAGTTCTATGGCCTGCCAAAACCTTATAACAAAGACAAGAGAAACCAGTGACACAGCTGGTGACACATGCCATAAGTGCTTATAAATGCAGACAACGAGTAAAAGTAGGTGTGGTCCAGACGTCAGAGAGAGTACCAATGTGTAGTATCAATGAATACAGCGTACAAAACAACTTTCTCCTCAAGTTTCACCCTCGTATGTTCAGTGGTCTTTTAAGTTTCCCCATGTAGGACTCAAATAGACTTCAAACTCAACCTAGACAAAGCCAAGCTCCTCTTGCCTCCTACAACATACACGGCAGCTTCATCTTTTAAATCCAAATCCCAAACTGCACAATTACCTTTGGCTTTTTCCCTCACGTCCTTTCCTTTGCTCCATTTCCAGTGCGTTTGGTTGGCCTTCACAATACACTTTGAATTTGCTCCATCTGTACACCATTTCCCACTTCTGCTCTGGCCACGCTGCTATTCCCTACCTGAATTAATCTCACAACGCCTAGATGTACTCTGCTACCATCCCTAGTTCTGTCCTCAACCTGTAGTCTGAGACAACACAGTGATTTCACAGGGCCACCAGAGAACAGCTTCAGTTCTCAAGAGAAGAGAAAGCAGTGAAGACACCGACTATGCAGCATCAGCCATCTATTAGCTGGAAGCAATTCAGTTTGAAAATAAGATTTCATTATATTCTTTTTGGTAGTTTAATATCTTCTTAGGCCAGCATGGCAGCACACGTCTGCATTTCTATCATGCAAGAAGTTGAGACAGGAGGACCACAAAGCCAAGGCCACATTAAGCTACATACATAGTGAGACCCACTCTCAAACAGTAACAAGAAAGACAACCAAAAAGCCATCCAATCTTCTGATGGCTGGTTTTCTGGAAGCAGCTATGTTTAAAAACGTTTTGGGTAGAAACACATTGTGGGATAAGAAATAAGGACAATGATGTCCAATATAACTAAGGATAGTTACACAGAATCAGAAAAGAACGCATACCTCACTGGTAAATAACTGTAGTCATTTAAGAACAAAATAAATATATGACTCTTCATTTCTACATATATATTAAGTATTTATAAATATTAATTAGGTATATTATTGTCAAACAGCTCCTAAGTGGTTAGAACCGGAGTCAGGGGACACTAAGTGGCCCAACAAAGGCAGCCCTCTCTGCTATGGCCCACGCAGCACAGTGCGGTGAAGTAGTCTTCAGGTGGATTAGCACAGCAGAGCACAGTGCATGCTTAGTAGCTCAGATGACCCTTCTAAGACTTAAGTCACATCATGACTCTTGCCTTCGGTGGTTCCCCACTTCTTTTGCCTAATTCTTTAAACTCAGCATGCAAAGAGTCCTAAGGAGGTAAGGATATGGCTCAGTCAGTACAGTGCTCACCACACAAACATAAGGACCTGAGTTCAAATCCCCAGCTCCAATGTAAAATGCTAGGTACAGCAGCACATGTTTATAGCATCAGTGTGGGGGCAGAGACAGGTAGATTCTCAGAGCTCACTGGCCAGAGTCCAGTCAAACTGGTGAGCTTCACATTCATGGGGACCCCAACCTCAAAAAGTAAGATGAAGAGTGACTGAAGCTGACACCAACATCAACCTCTGTCCTCCACACAGACTTGTACATACACATGAATACCTATAGTCACATAATGCATACAAAGAAAGAATATTTAAAGAAGCACGCAAGCAGTCAGTGTTCTAGGAAGGATATTATATGCCTTTTTATAGAGTCACCAAAAGCAATCACAAAGAGTACCTAATACCAGTGCAGAAGGGTTCAAAGGCTGTCATCCTTTCCTCTAATACCCTTTCCTCTAAAATGACAAGTGGCTACCAGAACACTCCTTCACACTTTAAATGACCACGGTATTGGTAGGTATTGAAATGTAGATCCTGCTATCCCCACTCCATAGCATATTTCTTAGAAATAGCAAACTTATCCTATGTATTATATGCAGCTTATGTTTTGACTACAGAACCCTGGCATAACAAACGCTCATTACTACCCACTGCTGCTGCCGACGTGACAGGTAGTCACATCAGAGCAGCTAAGCCACCCGCAGCTCCAGGAGACGCTTACATGCACGTAGACATGCTCACTATCAAACATGGAGCCTTTGGGAGGGCAAGTGAATACCTGCATGGTACTATTCTCTTCTCTGAGGGAGAGGATTTCAGCTGTCAGGGCATCAATGAGCTCTCGGTGATCACCTAACATCTGTTCCAGCTGCTGCCTTGTCTCTACTTCTTTCCGAAGTTGGATTTCACTCTGCAAAAGACAAGAAGAAAAGTAAACTCCCACCAGTGGGATCACATACTGACAACTCCACTTCTACACAGACAAGATAGCAAGGACACTTACAGAGAAGCAACAACCACGACAGCGATGAGACTTAAAACTTTCATTAGAAGGCTACATTTAATTCATAAAAACGTACTTTTTTTGTTCTAGTTCCATCTTAAAGAACTACTTTTTTTTTTTTCATTTAAAAAGTGAAGGGCTGTGCATGAATACAGTTTGAACACAAAGCCCGTCTCTAGAACGACTCATTGGTGTCTGACCATGACAGTGAGCTACATGGAAACAAGCAGGCTGGTTACAAGCTAGGAATGAGAATTAGGCTTTCCACTCTACACTCTTCTGTATGCTTCTATTTCATGTTGTGTGATATACCGCCAATCAAAACCTGATTGTTAAAATATACTTTGAAACAGGTACTATATTGACTACTCTACGAACTATCATAGCTTTGAAAGTATGTGAACAGTTACAAGGCGCATGTCATAGGCCTGCTGTTGTTCCTAAGCACTAGCACACTTTCAAGGACTCCAGACTGACTGGAAAAGAATCCTGGGAGGTGGGAGGATAACAGGAGTGGAAGGGGTCTACTGAAAAGACGTTCCCATGTCTGACAGCGCAGAAACCGCTCATTATAAGGCACTCTGACGAAAACAACCCCAGATGACACATCAACCACAGTGACACAGCTACTGCTTAAAGTAAAGTTTCTTAACATTTTTGTCATATTTGTTCAACATATTTAAGCACATAAGTAACCTGTATGTAGATGTTTTAATGTCTGCATGTACATGTGTATGAGGGTGTGCATGCATGGAAACCTCAAGTGCCATTCTCAGAAATAAAGGCAGGGGCTCTCTCTCACTGACCTAGAGTGGAGCTTGCCAATTCGGCTAGACTGGCTGGCTCAGGAGCCCCGAGGAGACCACCATCGTCACTTCCCCAGAATTTTTGATTTGGGGATTAAACTCAAGTACACACGCTTTCAAAGCAAACACTTGAGCAGCTGAGCTATCTCCTCGGATCCTTTAGTAGACCTTATAGAAAATTAAAATGAACTACTAATTCTATACCACCTAAGGACCGATTATTATTTAGTAGCAAACAATTCTTTATTCTATAAAATTATTTTCACAATAAGATGACAACTCCCATTCTACAGAGACCACACTTTTCCTGCCTATGAAATTTACAGATTACAGGCAAAGCAACTCTGCCAGCAGAGCTGACACAGGAGCAGCAGCCAGCAGAGGAAAGCGACATAGCAAAGCTATAGCTAGCAGTGCTATTTAACCCAAAATACCCAAACAGTAATACTTACAACTGGCATAAGATATTTCTTTATCCATAGCAACATCAGCAATATTTACCTCACCATATATCTAATGATAGCGGGGGACTACAAGCATAAATTTTACTAGATATACTAAAACTGAGTAAAATAAAAATATTCAAATTTAACTGTCCTTACTTAGAGGTTGCAATAAATTAAGCAAGGAGAAACCAATCTACATATATTTTTGCCTGAAAAGAGGATTCCCATAACTTGCACCCTTACCTCTTTAAGGTACCGAACCAGGCGGCAGAGAGAGCTCACCAGGGACAGGGTGAAGCCTGTGAGTCCCTGACCACCCTGCAGCCCCGTGACCTCACGCCCTGTGCACCGCTCATACTCTTCCATCTCGTGCTCCACTTCATGGATCACGTGTTTGAGAACGTCCAGGCTGGAGCCA
This sequence comes from Mus musculus, assembly GCF_000001635.26. Taxonomy (NCBI): domain Eukaryota; kingdom Metazoa; phylum Chordata; class Mammalia; order Rodentia; family Muridae; genus Mus; species Mus musculus. The sequence goes on along the minus strand of NC_000082.6, from coordinate 44,370,770 downwards.
GTGCTACTGGGTCTGTCTGCAGAGGCTGTGCTGGAGGACAGCATGTTTGTCTTCTGCTTGGAGGCAGCATGCATATCTTGTTTTCTTTTCACTGAGGATGACAAAAGTCATTCTACGTCAAAACCAGGAAGATCACAAGTACAAATTTACCAAAAAAAGGTTTGATTGTTCACAGTTTTTAAAAAGAAGTTACCACGATCTTTATAACACAAACCTACAAAATTTGAAACACGTTTACATTATCCATAGCTAACATAACATTCTGTGACACACTGTGTGGGACAGAGGGGTTTCTTGCTTCCCCTCATGAGACTCATACTTAAATACAGCCAGTTGGCCCAGCTGAAAGGACATGTGTAACAACTCATCTGGGTAAAGTGGGAGGCGTGCACCTTTAGCTAGCAGCGGCTTTTGCTTCCTTGTGTTTAGCACCTGTCCCAGGTAGCTGGAGCTGAAGTCTACAGGCTCAGCAGCCTCCTCAGGCTGAGGCCCAGCCTGGATTCTCTTGACAGCATCCGTTGCATTCAGAGCAGCTGGAAAGGAAGAACACAGCAGAAAGCATTTCAAGAGAATAAGCTTTCTCTAAAAACAGTTCCACTAATAGAGTCATCAGGATTTTAATCACCATATAGAGACTCCAAAAGTTAAGTTTGAAAACTATTGTGTTCAAAACAAACAACAACAACAAAACAGACAAACAAGCAAACCTAAGCAAGTCTGCTACTAGAAATACAGCAAAGGAGGAACTAGCCTTTCTGATCCTCGGCTGAAAGCTCCGAGGACGGAGATCCTGGAGGAGTTCTTTGTGACTGGGTAGCGATTTTCTGCTGAATATCAGTCCACAGTTGATTGATTAACTCGGAATTCTCTTCCTTTAGTTGGTGAAGAAACCTATAAATTATGGGACAATTAGAATTAATAGGTGCTATCATTTAAACTGTCCAACTGTTCATGTGTTTGCTTTACAAGTTTTTAGAAATTCACAATTAAAAAAAAAAAAAAAACAATGTTACCAACTTTATCTGACAAGACAATGTGGAGATTGAATGATAAATGTCTCCCATAGGTGTATATATTCACATTTTAGTCCCCAGCTATTGGAGCTGTTTGGAAAGATTGTGGAACCTTTATGAAAGGTGACTTTGCAAGAGTAAGTCTGTCACTGGGGACAGATTAAGGCTTTTAGTCGCCCTGCCCCGCTTCCTCCTCCTATGTTGTGCTTCCAGACTGCCAATACAATGTGACAGGCTGGCCTCCTGCTCCTGCTCCTGCTCCTGCTCCTGGGCCATGCCTTCCCTGTCACAGTGGATGGCATCCCCTCTGCAACTTGAAGCCAAAATAAACTCACTCTTCCTTAGGCTGCTTTTGTCTGAGTCTTTTATCATAGCAAAAGAATGATGCTAATACAGACGGGTAAGAAGCCAAAAGGCCCATCATCTTAGGAAAGAAAACAGTCCATCTGCCTTCCAGTTTCTATGGTCCCATGGTCCCTAACACAATAGTGTTTGCCTTTGTATATATAGTCTCACCCTTCTTTCTCTCTCTAAAGTAATTATTTATCTATGGTTCTGCCCTTGTAGTTTCTCTTCCCTTCAGGAGAGCCAGTGTCTGTACAGCAGACAGTTTGCTCATATTGAAGAAAAGGTTTTGCACCAGAAATGGGGCAGGAGTCAAAAGAGGAGCCTAAGGACACAGAGATATAAAAGACATAGTGGAAGACAAAGAAATTAAACGAGAAACAAACAATATTTAAGAATAAACTGAGCAAGGAGCACACACTATGTAAGAAAAATGTCAAAGCACTCCTCAAAAACAAAAAGCACACTTTTTAACAAAGGGGAAACATTGCATCATAACAGAAAATACCAGTAAGTTTTGTTTTATGAAGTTAAACAAATTGATACTAATTTTCATATAAAAATAGATTAAAATTATTAGGAACACCCTAAAATTTTAAGAAACGCTATATGGTGGGTATGGTGGCACACACCTTTAATCACAGCACTTGGGAGGCAGAGGTAGGCCATTCAAGGCCAACCTGGTCTACATAGCAAGTTCTAGAACAGCCAGGGCTACATAGAGAAACCTTGTCTCAAAACAAACAAACAGAACAAAGAAAGAAAAGCCATAGGTATCTATAAAGCCTACAAGTCCTCTCTAAGCAAAACTCTGTTGCACTCCAGGAGACTGGAGAAAAGAGGCCAGCATCACTAGAAGAGCAAGTCCACACTCAGATGGAGGCTGTGACAATGGGACAAAAGGGAAGTCTTTCCTAATAGTTTAAGGGCATAGGTGCGTATCTCATCCTGTGTACCAAAAACAAACTGTAACTGTAAGAGATTAGACCTCAAACGCAACGGCGCCTTCCTATAAAATAATGTGGGAAGTGCTCTGTACCCTGGGCATGAACTTCAAAGTTCTTCATAAAATAGAATTCAGCAATTTAAAGCAAAATTGTACAGTGCTTATGCTTTAAACCTCAAGTTCCACTTCTAATAATTTTTCTTAAATATGGACTTCAAATACTATAAAAATATGAAGATATTTACTATAGTGTTTTTGTTACTACAAAGAACTAGCAATAATGTAAATGGTCATGTATCCAGGAGAGTGGCCAGTCAGCTAGCACTCAGTTTACAGCCCAGCTACTTCACTGTGCTGTAAAAACAAAGCAAGTGACCCCTAAAACCTTACAGAAGGCTGTGAGCTGACTCTAGGTCATAACTGGTGACAAATTCAAATACAGCATTGCCATTTTTAATGTGTGAAACAAGAGGAAGTGAGATATATATTTATATAGCTGCTTTACTTACAGAAAGAAGTACAGGAGAAATAAAAACCTTTTTACACTCCTACTACAACTTTTAAAACATTATAGAACAATTTTAAACATTTAGATAAAACTATACACCCAGCTGGTTCTTTTTTTGCTGGTTTATTTTTAAGGAATAATGCAATAAGCACACACTTTGAATACTCTGGGAACACTGGCCGAGCCTGTGTACTCGTGGGACACACGTACCTCTCTGTACTCCTGTTAGAATGCTGGCTGAGGGAGTTAGGCAATTCATTCTCGCTGTCTTCTGACTGGCTGTGAGCAGTGCTCTGCTCCCCTGCATCGTCGACTTCATTAAGAGCCTACCTCAACAGTAAAACAGCACAAGTGATTATATACTCACCCATAATAGGGCACTAGTCATAACAGGCATTTCTCCTCCTAATGTTGACACCCTCATGTGTGCAAACTACCAAACTCTCTCAGTCTTCTACTATCCTAATTATCTTCAGCTGCTTGCCTGCTTCAGCTATCAGTATTTGAGTGTAAGAGAGCCTGTTTCTTCTTACCCCACCTTGATACATTATCTCCTGTTTGTCTTATGTTTTTTTGTTTAGCCCATGCTAACCCAATATATTATGTATCTAATGCTGGCCCCAAATTCACAACTACTTCTGTCTCAGCCTTTCTAAAGCTATGGGCTCCACCAATCTCTTTAAAGATTCATCTCCAATTCTGCAATTTGGCTTGTGTCCTGCCACTCCACTCAAGATACTTTCTACAAGGTCGAGTTCAGCTTGCTTACTCTTCCACAGACAAGTTGGTCTTTCCCTCATTACACCTTACACATCCCTTGTTCCCTTCCTAACAGCTTAGAGAAGGATGGCACATGCACAAGGAATTCAATCCAGTACCCAAATCACACGCACAATAACACACAATAAAATGGGGGTGCATGCTTTTCACTTCTGCACTGTGGAGGCTCCTTGCCAGTCAAGCTAGGCTTAGTGGGTGAACTCCAGACCAATGAGAGACCCTGTCTCAAAGGAGGGGACAGTATTCCTGAGGTTGTCCTATGACTTCCAATTGTGCGCGCGCGCGCGCACACACACACACACACACACCAAATACTGAAGTTTACACTCATCCTTCAACTTCATATCTTATCTTCTTGGATGTTCTATGTTTTCTCTAGCTCATCTTTCCCAATCTTTGTTAGTTTCTTTTTCTACTGTCTCTTTATAGCTGACAGGACAATGGCTGACATTTAAGCTTTTACAATGTTTTCCGAGATGCCTGTATCAAGCTGAACTTCATTTCAGCATGGGCACTTGGTTGTGAGTGCAATGGACTACCTGAGGCTCTATGATTGATTCATTAAGGATAGACTGGGTGACAGGGTCTTGATTTATTCCAGTGTGGCTCTGTGAGGAATCTGGAGCCCTTGTTACATTTGGAAACCCTGCAGAGGAACAAACACAAGTCATCACGATTTTATTTCGTCTGCTTGAAGAGGCTTCACTATTTCTATACTGCCACAGGCTCCCTTCACCTCAGAGAAATTCCAAACAGCAGCTCCACTTACATGGATATGTACCAGCCACATCTAAACTCACTTTTACCTTCACAAACTCCATGAGATAGATTTTATTATTTTACAGGCCAGCAAACTGAAACTTGGAAAAATTAAGTAATTAGCCCAGTTACGCTAGTAAATGGGAGATGTGGGATTCAAACGTCCCACTAAAAATAAATCATATGTTTCTAAAAGATTAAACAAGTTATATTCCATTATGATTAATAATGCTGGAGCCGAGAATGATGATATACGCCTTTAATGCCAGCACTAAGGAGTTAAGAGGAAGGACGATCAGGAGATCAAAGCCAGTCTCGGCTACATGGATTGTGAGGGTGGAGGGCAGGGATAATCCTATGTAACTAAAGAAAAGCAAAGTTTCTTTTGGCAAGAAACTGAAGTTGCTTTAGATTTTAAGCTAGGCTTACTCAAACTACAAGTAAATGCACATATTTTAATTATATGGTAACTTAATAAGCTGAAAATTGAGCCATGTTTTGCGGTTACAAAATGCTGTACTTTACACTGTATGTTAGTAGATAGTTCCCTTAATTGAGAAACTTGTAATACTCCTATAAACAGCAAGTGAATTATGATTCTTGGCTCTTCATATACTAGCCATCTAGACTATGCAGCAGGAGCATGACTCCTGATAACAGAGTGAATTCCTCTAATCTCTCCTGAGCTGTGTTTCCGGGAGATATGCAAGCTGTGTGTGGACTGAACGCTTACCTGTGCGCTTACGAGGAACATCAGCAAACAGACCTTTGGCTGCAGCCATCAGATGATCGGACTTTTCCAGCACATCCTGTGTCAGGTATTGATCAGAGAGAATCTACACATGTGTGAAGAAAAATACTGATTAGAGAAAAATACGCTTACTTATCAAATTACTAAGAAAAAAGAATAAGGGAAGGCACCAAACATGACATTTTGAAAGTTTAATTTTCAATCCTTATTGATTGTGGTTGCTAAATTTCCTCTTAACCATGGGCCATGACCATCCTAAAACCCTCCAATGACAATATACTTAGATAACAGTAGGTGAGACTACTACAGATATTAGTAGCTTGAAAAAATACATATTACATTGTGATCTGGTACACACAGATGTACACACAAAAATACACACACATGATCAGATATATACACACATACAAATACATACTTTTTAAAAGTAAGACTGTAATTCATATAGCCTTGCCTCATGAGAATAACTATATTTAAGTTTTATTCCATTCTAGTTTTAAGTGATAGTTGTACTCCACTAACTTGATTTTATAACCCATTAAATAAAGTATACAGTTGAAAAACACATACCAAAGATAAGAATCTTTGAGCCATAAACTCAAGGTGTTTCCACCACTGAAGTATTCTGATAATCCACTAACAGACCTATGACTTAGAAAAACACAGTATAGCTTTTAGGATTAAACAAAGCCATGCTTAGGTATTTATAAACAAGTTGGTTTTTTATTATGGAGAGATCGTTAAACTAAACACCATTACAGTCGTGCCTCTGACTATGTACTTTCTATTGAAGGACTTTAATGTACAAAAAAACAAAAAGATATGGACAAGGCTTGATTATTGTTCTATTTAAAATTTCTAATATATATATTATATATATAATATATATAAATTTTCTAATATATATATACATATATTGTGTGTGTATATATACATATACATATATTGTGTATATATATATATATATATATATATATATATATATATCCACAATAGACACTAAAGAGAATTACTAAATCTCTTTAAATGGTTTAAAAATATTTTGAGATGCACTACAGAGCAATTGTGATAAAAACTGCATGGTACTGGTATAGTGACAGAAAAGTAGACCAATGGAATAGAATTGAAGACCCAGAAATGAACCCACACACCTATGGTCACTTGATCTTTGACAAGGGAGCTAAAACCATCCAGGGGAAAAAAGACGGCATTTTCAACAAATGGTGCTGGCACAACTGGCGGTTATCATGTAGAAGAATGCGAATTGATCCATTCCTATCTCCTTGTACTAAGGTCAAATCTAAGTGGATTAAGGAACTCCACATAAAACCAGAGACACTGAAACTTATAGAGAAGAAAGTAGGGAAAACCCTCGAAGATATGGGTACAGGGGGAAAATTCCTGAATAGAACATCAATGGCTTGTGCTGTAAGATCAAAAATTGACAAATGGGACCTCATGAAACTGCAAAGCTTCTGTAAGGCAAAAGACACCCTCAATAAGACAAAAAGGCCACCAACAGTTTGGGAAAGGATCTTTACCTATCCTAAATCAGATAGGGGACTAATATCCAATATATATAAAGAACTCAAGAAGGTGGACTCCAGAAAATCAAATAACTACATTAAAAAAAATGGGGCTCAGAGCTAAACAATTCTCACCTGAGGAATACCAAATGGCTGAGAAGCACCTGAAAAAATGTTCAACATCCTTAATCATCAGGGAAATGCAAATCAAAACAACCCTGAGATTCCACCTCACACCAGTCAGAATGGCTAAGATCAAAATTCAGGTGACAGCAGATGCTGGCGAGGATGTGGAGAAAGAGGAACACTCCTCCATTGTTGGTGGGATTGCAAGCTTGTACAACCACTCTGGAAATCAGTCTGGCGGTTCCTCAGAAAATTGGACATAGTACTACCTGAGGATCCCGCAATACCTCTCCTGGGCATATATCCAGAAGATGTTCCAATCAGTAAGAAGGACACATGCTCCACTATGTTCATAGCAGCCTTGTTTATAATAGCCAGAAGCTGGAAGGAACCCAGATGCCCCTCAACAGAGGAATGGATATAGAAAATGTGGTACATCTACACAATGGAGTACTACTCAGCTATGAAAAAGAATGAATTTATGAAATTCCTAGGCAAATGGATGGATCTTGAGGTAACCCAATCACAAAAGAACTCACACAATATGTACTCACTGATAAGTGGATATTAGCCCAGAAACTTAGAATACCCAAGATATAAGATACAATTTGCTAAACACATGCTCAAGAAGAATGAAGACCAAAGTGTGGACATTTTGCCCCTTCTTATAATTGGGAACAAAACACCCATGGAAGGAGTTACAGAGACACAGTTTGGAGCTGAGACGAAAGGATGGACCATGTAGAGACTGCCATATCCAGGGATCCACCCCATAATCAGCATCCAAATGCTGACACCATTGCATACACTAGCAAGATTTTGCTGAAAGGACCCAGATATAGCTCTCTCTTGTGAGACTATGCCGGGGCCTAGCAAACACAGAAGTGGATGCTCACAGTCAGCTAGTGGATGGACCACAGGGCCCCCAATGGAGGAGCTAGAGAAAGTAACCAAGGAGCTAAAGGGATCTTCAACCCTATAGGTGGAACAATATGAACTACCCAGTACCCCACCAGAGCTCATGTCTCTAGCTGCATATGTATCAGAAGATGGCCTAGTCGGCCATCAGTGGAAAGAGAGGCCCATTGGTCGTGCAAACTTTATCTGCCTCAGTACAGGGGAATGTCAGGGCCAAGAAGTGGGAGTGGGTGGGTGGGGGAGTGGGTGAGGGAGAGGGTAGGGGACTTTTGGGGTAGCATTAGAAATGTAAATGAAATAAATACCTAAATAAATAAATAAATACAAACAACAACAACAACAACAACAACAAAACCCAAAGCCATATGCTACAGATGAGTCAACTCTGCCTACTGCCACCAGATGGCATTCTTGAGCTGAAAGGAATCTTAAAATCAAGGCAGCTCCTTTTCTAACCCTGACTCAAATCAATAAAGCATCTAATATCAAACACGCTGAGTGGAATTTCTCTGTAATAGAGAAAATCACATCACATGGCAATTACTATTTTACAATACAGAAATATAAGTGAGTAGCATTCTTCTGCTATCCTTTCTGCCATGGCCAAGTGGGCCGGCCGGCTAGGTCAGTTAATGAGATTGCCATTTGTACCTTCCATAGAGTAACTTTAGAACTGCAAAGGCCAAGAGCACACACCGTACAGAATACTGGGCTTAGGGCCCACACTAGAAATAGTAAATAAACTCTAACCACTTTAGTTAGTTTCCTGCGACGTCAATGGCGCACAGCATGGGTTTTACTTGAGACCTGATTATAGTTGACACCGGGCATGTAGTTGTTAATAAGATTGTTTTTCCACTTAACTGCTCTGTCAGCTCCATGACTTTACTTTGACAGAGGGTGTGTGGTGGTTTGTCTATGCTTTGCCCAGGGAGTGGCACTAGTAGGAGGTGTGGTCTTGATGGAGTAGGTGCGATCTTGTTGGAGGAAGTGTGTCATTGTGGGGAGTGAGCAATGAGACCCATCTCCTAACCACGTGGGAGACAGTCTTCTAGCAGCCTTCAGATGATGATGTAGAATTCTCAACTCCTCCAACACCATGCTTGCCTAGATAGATGCTGCCCTGCCCCACCTTGATAATGGACTGAACCTCTGAACCTAACCTGCAAGCCAGACCCAATTGAATGTTGTCCCTTTTAAGAGTTGCCTTGGTCATGGTGTCTCTTCACATCAATGAAACCCTAACAGGGTAATGCCTTAAAAACAAAAAGTAGTAAATTCTTCAAATTATCAATAGAAAATAAGCTGTGTTATTTTTCTAACATGGTAACAACCATGCCTTTGTATCAGGGATATGCCTACCGTCCTATCATATCCATTAAATACAGACAACACAAGCACAGAAAAATTTAGTGACTGAAACAAAATATGCGCATGCTCTTTGATCCTTAGTTTTCTTTTCTTCCTTCCCCCAGTACTTGAGAGTAAACCCTGAAACACCCTAGGTAAGTGCTCTAACACTGAGCTAAAGCACCAGCCCTTGACTTAGTGCTTCTGTTAATAATTAACCCAACAAACAAGCCTGTACCCAAAAACACAATGAAGACTATCTGCTGGATTATTTATCATGCCAAGATAAGATGCAATCTGAGTGGCACACACTACTACTTATCCCTAATACTGCCCTTTAATAGCAACTCCTAAGTTCCTGGTGGCGGTGGTGGTGGTGGTTGTGGTGAGTTTTTGACACAGGTTTTTTTTCTGTAACAGCCCTGGATGTCCTGGAACTTGCTTTGTAGACCAGGCTGGCCTCAAACTCACAGAGACCGACCTGCCTCTGCCTCCTGGTGATGAGTGCTGGGACTAAAGGCATGGGCCACAATGCCTGAGCCGACTCCTGCATTTTAATCAAGGAAGCAGCTCAAGTTCCAACCCATCTTTGAATACAGGAGCCTCCAAGCAATAGTGTCCTGGAGAACAGCACACAGTGCCAATGGCTGGCATAAAAGGAGTAGCAGACACTCTCTACTTCCACTTGCTGTTGCCCTGCAAACAACTGAAGGACACTGTAGCAGCCACCCTGTGTTCAGGATGCTGAAGAACTGCGGGACCCTCTACCAGCTACCTCTGAGCTCTCCATGAGAGAACTAAATCTGTGTTTTGTTTAAGTTACTATATTGAGTTCTTTTATTCCCAGAAGCTAAGTGTCCACAAATAGAACAATAATAAATTATGGCAAATCTACATCCAAACCTAGACATTAAAAAGGTAAATTTATTTCTAACTACTGACTTTCAAGATACACTGGCATATCAATAGAATCTAATCACCACCTCCACCCTACAGGGATGTCCTAGTGTGTGGATACACTGAAAACCTGTATGATGCTTCGAGGGTTATTAAAATACATATTATACTGTCTTATGAACCAAATTTCTACCTTTGGTGAAATATCTTCCAAGTCCATATAATTAAGAGCTTAGGAAGCGTAACTTATAATGGATATATATAATAAATATATAATAAATCAACATGGCTATGGCTACAGTAGAAACTGACAAAGGCAGAAAGTAGAGGAATAATCTTACTAATCTGTTGACACTGGGTATTAATTACAGTCAGACCTCAAGTAAAGCCACCACTTTGCCTTCTCCTACTGAGTCTCCGTCACATTCCTCGGAGTAGATTGTTCATGAGGCCAAAGATCACTGTACTAAGTAAGACAGTAAAAGAAAACATCTAAATCTCACCAAAAGCTACAGTTCTAACACCCTGCAGAACACAAAAACACACGGGAACTGGGGAAACCTCCCCACCTAGCTTCACTAACTCTGAATCTTAGAGTTGAGGTACAGTGGTTCCCCACCCTCCTCAGGAGCATCTTGGCCATGATGAAGTCTCATGTGCAGTCAGGACTGAGAATCACCACACCACAGATGAGACCCTGCACCTGTCCCCTCATTACTCTTCTTGTCCCCTTACTTCACCTACATTTAGTACTTGTATGAAAAGCTACGGGAGCTGCAGAGATGGCTCAGTGGTTATCACAGGCTAAGAATGCTTATGGCAACAAGAAATAAAATAAAATAAAATGAAGGCTGGAGAGATGGCTCAGTGGTTAAGAGCATTGACTGCTCTTCCAAAGATCCTGAGTTCAATTCCCAGCAACCACATGGTGGCTCAAAACACTCTGTAATGGGATCAGATACCCTCTTCTGGTGTGTCTGAAGAAGTATACTTCTACAGTGTACTCATATACATTAAATAAATAATTTAAAAAAAAAAAAAAGAATGCTCATGGCTCTTGCCGAGGCTGGAGTCCCAGCACCCATCTAGTAACTCAGAATTCTCTGTGACTTAGTTTTAAGAAATCTGACAGCCTCTTCTGACCTCCACTGGCACCAGACACACAGACACACAGACAGACAGACAGGCAGACAGACAGACAGACAGAGATGCAGGCAAACACCCTTATACAAAAAAGAAAACAAATGAAACTAAATCTTCAAAAATTAAAAGGAAAAGAAGATTAAAACTAGAAAAAGAAAACCTCCCAAAGAGGGTCTCGAGGTCAGATCTGTGGTTTTAGACTGTTCAATGAGAATTAACATGTGTGCATGACTGGCTCACGATTATAACATGAGAAGTCGTATTCTCTGATCCACTGTTCCTTCCTCATGTCTTATAAACATTTATTTGGGAGACACAGTTTTCCTCGATGCAGATTTTTCTAAGAACTCTAAGGAACTTCTCAAAAGGCAGCCTATGGCTTAAAGCCACCGTGAAAGGCCACGCAGATGGCAAGCACTGTACGCTAACCCTGGGTAAGGGGCCACATGCACGACACATTCCTTTATTAGGACTGCAGTCCAAATAAAAAAGGCTGCTCTATTGTAGCTCCTTCTTGCTTGACACACTGTTCACCCTACATATCTGATTGCTTCTTCAAACACCCAGGCAGGCAAAAGGTTAAGCCAGAGAAAAATGGCTTAAGACCTAGGTAAACACGCATACAAAATTATCTGATTTTATTTCATTTTTTCCAGGTAATTCTACTATGCTGTTGAACTGAGACATAATTACAGAAGTTTACAGATACATAGTACTAATTATTTTGCCCAAGACTGTGGTAATCTCTTTAAAAGCAGGACTGGAAAGATGGCTCAGTGGCTAAGAGTACTAGCTGCTCTTCTAGAGGACTCAGCTTCAATTGTCAGCACCACATGGCAACTCGCAATTGGCTGCAACTGAAGTTCTCAGGGATTTGACACCTTCTTCTGGCCTATGCAAGCAACATGGTACACAGACATACATGAACACAAAACGTCATATAATGAAATTAAGAAAACAATTTAAGTATTATGCAATTAAACTCTCATAACAACACAGCCAAAAATTTAAGGATATAAAGCTAAGCTAATGTAAGGAAAATGATGTTACAAATCTGTAGGAAAATGGATAGAACTGAAAAATATGACATTAAGTTAGGCAACCCAGATAGATGAGAACTGGATATGCTTGCTCATGTGTGAATCCTGGCTTCTACTTAATTAATTATGTGTATCTAGGTGGGAGTAAGTATGTATAGAAGTCAAAACATTTTCTTATGGGGCCATGAAACTGGCAAAAGGAGTGGGAAGAACATATGATATGAAAGGAAACTCGAAATGCTGGAGATAGCGGATTCAGTGGGACAGGGGAACGGTAGGAATGGGAAAGGGGGAAGAGACCAACCATCCACAACTTAGTATGAGGACAGTGGCAGGAGGAACCTGCTACTTTGTATGCTACTTTTTAAAAGGTTGAAAGAGAAAAGAGAGGAAAAACAAACAAACAAACAAACAAAAACAAACAAACAAACCCAGGCCAAGGAGTTATATAATCTAAGCCTACAGAGTTGATGAGTTGTGGAAAGTACATTTAAAGCAGCAAAGTAGACCCCACCCATCCTGCTGCTCTCTGCACTAGGCTCCACCCATCCTGCTGCTCTCTGCACTAGACCCCACCCATCCTGCTGCTCTCTGCACTAGGCCCCACCCATCCTGCTGCTCTCTGCACTTGACCCCACCCATCCTGCTGCTCTCTGAAGAGTCTACCAAACAGCTCACTGTGCAAGGTCGTGTAAGAACTAGAGTCTTTCCACTGAAACCAATCCAAGAGAAAAAACCTCTAAAGACAGTGGATTTTCACAATACCTCCTTCATGATAGATAACTTTCTTTTTTCAAGACTTGAAGTTTCTGGTTTCTGCTTCTTCCATTTTCTCTTCAAAGCTTTTTCTTGAAGTTCCCAGTGCACCAATGCTCTATTCTTTGACTTGTGCATCTCATGACGGCGCACCTATACAGAACGAAAACTGTAAAGAAATGCTTTCAGTAACAAAGACATTGCCTGCTGCTATGCAAGACCACTTACACTAGTTCACCACTTCCTATTCCTTTATGGTTCAGTATGTGTGTACATTCATAGCTAACACTTTCATAGTCTAAGTTTTCAAAATGATCTAAGAGAAAAAGTATTGAGAACTTGGAGGTCTATCTTAAAGACATACAAAAATATTAACTTCTCCTTCATTGGTACAGAAACCAAAACACCTACTGTTCTTTAACTCACAAGTTAAAACTCATGCAATGAGTGCTAAAATATCAATTAGTGGTCAGCACTGACACTTCACACATGATGGAAAGGGTATAAAATCCACCTAAGTCAGCTTTGTCAAAGCACACCCCTTTCACAGTAACTGCATTACTTCTAAGTCAATGCTGTTTGTACAGCTCTGAAGTGGCTTCATGTGGAACTGAGGTCACAGATGATGTAGACATCCAAGGAAGGAGAGTTCCTGAGGCAGAAGAGACAGGAGCCAGAGCTCCTAAAAGAATTGGAAGGGAAGAGTCCACGGGGGTGACTGAGGAATAAAAGTAGACATTTGTCTTTACAAATACGCTAGTGCTCAGAACTGAAAATATGAACAAAACTCGGGTCATCTAATAAAGTTATAATCATGCAGACATGCACACTACCAAAGGACTAACAATCAAGAATTGTGAGCATGCATATCAGAATCACAATGAGGCAGTACTTTATACCCAGCAGGAGAATTAAAATTAAAAGGTGACAATAATGGGGCGTGTGGCCTGGAAGCTCCACACACACTGGTGGAATTTAAGACAGGTAAGCACTTTGGAAAACAGTTTGGCAGTGATTTATAAGAGCCAATATGGATGCATGACCTAGCCATTCCAGATACACACACAGCTGCCTGCATATGCTCACAGAGACTTGTACATGAATATCCGCTATGGTGTTACTTTATAACAGAAAAGCAGCAGAAATAAACCAGATGTACAACTGACAAACAGATAAATCTAGAACTGCCATTCAATGGAATACTGTCTTACAATAGTAAGGAACGAAGCAGAGATACATACTATAACATGGATGAATCTACAAAATATGCTAGACAAAGAGGCTATAAATAACAGACCACATCCTGTAGTCCATCTGAAAGAGCAATCAAGGCTAGGCAAATCCACGGAGACAGAAAGATTAGCCACATTGTCGTGGGCAGGCTAACCAGGGCTACACAGCCCAAACCTGTCGTGAAAGTAACAGCAATGACAACAATGGAAAAATGCTGAGGAAGTGCAGACAGAGACCACAGGAGATTCTAGATAAGTGACAGGACTACAGACCAAAACTCCTGAGTAGAATTCTAACGGTGGCTGCTAAGCCTTAGTAAAATCAAAAATTCCGCAGGATATCCTTTCAGGTTTTATACAGGCGTGAACAAGATTAACTGTAACTAAACAAGTCCCAAGGAGCGACGATGGTTTCTGTTCTGCAGATTAGAAACCAGATACCAAATAAAATACAGAAAGCAGGATTGAACTTTCAGTGGTCAACTTACTAGATCTTCAGGAGTTGCCCGGTGAACTGTTAGATCATTCACAGTATTCTTTAAAAAGAAGGACAGAGTGAGCTTTTTTAAAGTTTCCTTATAAATTTCTAACAGTTATTCAGTTTCAGTAGCTGAAAATCGATTCAGAATCCTAAGGGCCACAGTCCTTTTTTCCTCAGAAACCAGTACTGTCAATATAACGTTAAAACAGGTTACTTTTGAGTATCTTCTAGAAAATAGGCTATTTTTTAGGTGTTACACTGGAAATAAGGCTCTATTATTTTAAAACAAGGAATAAAAACAGGGTGCATGTTGTGAGTAAACTTAACTGAAGCGACAGTTTCCAGAGACTAGGATTCCATGAGGCAACTGTAAAGCATTTTAACAATGAAACTGTGCTCACTATGGCAAGCTGCAGAGGAACATCTTTGGGGATAGAGTTTCAGTCTCACAGCAGCTCTAACTCTTGCAAAGAACTAGAAGTTATTACCCTTAATCCTGTACACTTAAAGGAGAACGGGGCAAATGTCCTGCTCTTCCCTCCAAGACCAAAACCATGCCAAGAAACCCACCCGACCCTACTTGAGCCTGAGCGCCACTCCAGCCACACTGGACAGGAGTACTGAGGCCACCCTCCAGAACACGCTGCTGTGGGCCCAGACTCACATCCCATTCTTGCCTCACTGCAGCTTTCTTCTTTACTTTCAGAGTTTTTCTTCCACCTCCCCGGGGACCAAAGCGGTTCACTCTGATCAATGACATCTGAAAACATTAATTTTTAAATAAAGGTTAAAGTAATAATTATGCATCATGGGCACATCTATAGGACAAACGAAACCACTCTCAGAATATCAGGAGAATTTGGTCATGATGACAGGAATAGGCTCTCTGAATGCTTGGCTTTCTCATTTTACAGTTAATATTAAAGCAAAGCCAATAACCACAACAAAAAGGTTTTAAATAACAAAACCTTTTGCTTAATAAAGAACTTGATAAATATAGAAAGTATGACCTAAAATAGAAATGAAAATGGTTGTATCTTTGTCAGCAGATAAAGTTCACAATTAACAGAGGAAACGCCAGAGCTGTGCAGTGCGTGAGAAGTGCAGCTCTAAGCATGCTAACGTAGCACATCCCTGCCAGGCACACATGTGCTCACCTCAGAAGCATACATGTTTTAGAGAACGTTAGCGTCTCTTCCAGTTCTACTAAATCTTCATGCAGCACTAAATGGAGGTGATTTTGTACATTACCAGCAATAGCCTGGCAATCAAAATCGCCATGCGGGGGCTAAACATCATAAAAAGTTAGGGAAAGACCCCCAGTCCACCGTGCTTGAAAGCTAAGGTTTTTACAGTCCACACATTTGACTGTAAAAACCAAAGTATGCATGACTTCTACTTCTGGGTCTCTTTGCCTTCTGTGGCAACCCAATACCACGAAAATATCCCTTACATTCAAAGAGACTGGAACTCTTACTGGGCCTCACAGCCAAAGTTCTTAGTAACATAACTCTGAAATCTCTTAGAAGCTGTCTGTCTTACATGTACTCATCCTGTTTGTTTAATCCGCCTTTAAGAGAACTATGTAACAATAAACCCTACTTTCCTTGGATTTTCCAAGTAATCAACTTGTGCAACCAAAACTAATGGCATAGGCATGATCTTAAATTAGGTACCTTTTCATGACCCTGACCCAGGACAGTGCATGTACACCCTTTGGTGAAAGCAACAAATTCAGAGGTTGTAGCAACCTTCTCAAATAAATTCCCACTTAGGAAGACTGGTTGATAAGCAACGGTGTTGGTAGTAGTTTGTTATGTGGGTCAGTTAGGATCATTTAGAGGCAGTGACTTAATCCCTTGTAGAGTCTTTTAAAGATTTCCGTAAAGTATCCCATTCTTTAAAAGAATTACATTTTATTCCGTGTGATGCTTTCTATGCTGTTCAGGAAACAAAGAGCAAACCTTTGTTAGAGACAGACAAACAGAAACACACAAGACACACACACACAAATACAAATACAGATAATTGCACACCCATACATACAGACACTTGGACAGATTTACAAGCCAGGCTTTGGGCAAGCACAAATTCAGACTTATAAACAGACAGAGGACGAAGACACAGGCAGTATGGAGTGGAGGATTCAAATCTGTACTCCCTCTTGCTTAAATGACCCCAAAAGGAAGTGCTTGCGCTTCTTTCCTTCATGTATTCACACGTTATTGGTAACTCAAAGTCCATCACTAAGACATATTATCCACCCACCAAAATAACTTCAGAACTGTGAGGCTAACCCTCATACTCCTTACTAGCCGACTGTCCTGCTGTCATCACTGTCCCTCGCCCATACCTGTCTCTCTCCCCAGTGGAGACCACAGACCCTTGCACATGCTAGGCAAGTGTGGTACTCTTAAGCTACCCCTTCCCCTTCCATTAAGTACTTTTAATAAAATAATTTACTGTGACAACGATGCCTACACTCCAGTGTTTCCCTAACACAGTCTTTCCAGCTCTCTATACTGTCTTTCTCTTGCTACTTCTTACTCTCTAAACGTGTTGTCTAATTTCAGAGCTTACAATCCAGCAAAGGAGGTAAGTCACGATGACTACTTATTTTGTTTTTTCCTGTGGTGCTAGGCTTAAATTGATGCCCAGGTGTAAACTATGCCAGGCAAGTTTCCTCACACTGACCCCTATGGCAGACCAACAATTCAGACTTGGTTTACCTATTTTTATTTCAAACTTTGTTAACTTATATGAGTTTTGTAATGTTTTCATACATGTACATACATACTTTGATTCTATCCACCAACTGTCCTCTCTCCTCCCCCTCCAACTGGTCCCCTCCCTCTTCACAAACAATCAAGTGTTTCCCTCCTACTTTCACATCTGTTTCTGAACTCCAGAGAAAACAAGTAATACTTCTCTCTGAGTCTGGTTTATTTCCACTTAGTTCTATTTTCCTGCACATAGGATTTCATTCTTTTTGTGGCTGGATAAATATTCTCTATATACATCACATTTTCTTTACCTACTTATCTGTTGATGGATATCTAGGCTGAATTCACAGCCTGGCTTGACTTCTACTGAGAACAGTATCATAATAAACACGGATGCACAGGTATGCCTGTGGTGGCCTCAGACTCCTTTGGGTACATAGCCAGGAGTGGTACAACCACAATCATAAGGTGGTCCTTTCAGTGTTTTTAGTTTGAAGAACCTCTATATTGGTTGTACTAATTACATTCCCAACAGCGACATACAGGGGCTCCTCTTCAGCTCCCAATATCCTCACAGTATTTGTCATTTTTCTTGATGAAAATAGTCATTCTGGTGAGGGAGACTCTCAATGGGGCTTTGTTTGCATTTCACTGATGTCTGAAGATACTGAGTATTAAAAAATAAAAATAAAAAAAAAACTATTTCTGTGTATACAGAGGCCAGAAGAGGATGTCAGAACCCCTAAAGTCAGAGTTATGGGTGATCATGAACCACCCAATATGGGTGCCATGAACCAAACTCAGCCAGTCCTTCAGAAGAATAGTACTGAGCCATCCATCCAGCTCCGGAACATTTTTCTCTTGTATTTATTGGTCATTTGTACTTGTTTTGAAAACTGTTTGGTTCATTTGCCCACTAATTAGTCGATGTCTTTTGTGTGTGTGTGTGTGTGTGTGTGTGTGTGTGTTTAGTTTTTTCAAAGTTCTATATTCTGGTTATCAATGCCCTGTCAAATAACTACAATACAATAGGGAAGTACTTTTACCCACATTGAAGGTTATTTCTTCCTCTTTGAGTTCCAAGTGTGCAACTTTTTGAAAGGGCCTAACATCTCTGTCAATCCTTTCATTACCTTTACTTGCTTATCTCTGGGGTGAAGAAGGAGCACATGCGCACTGTACACATGAGGGCCAGAGAACAGTTTGCAGGAGTTGGTTTCCTCCTACCACCATGTAGACGTCAGGGATAAACATTGGTAGCAAAATCCACCGGGCAGCTCATCAGCACACATTTGTCAACAGTCTCACACAGAAAGATTCTGCCTGTGCCTGTATCTTGAGAGTTTTCCTGGCTTCACATCACCTTCCATTAAGGCTACTGATCAAGTCTGAACAGAAGTTTTACAAAGTGGGGGAAGGGATCTGGTTGCAGTTGTACGTAGAAACAAGACCTTCTCAGCATCATCTGTCGCCAACAACTAAGTCTTACAGTGGTGATGCCAGTAGCCGCTGTAGCGGAAGCAACGAAGGTCGGCTAAGGCAGTCTAGGTTCTTACTACATGCAGACTGTCCTAAGCTCTTTGCACCTATTAGTCTCTTATTACAACAGCTCCATGAAGTGCTTACTACTTACTCATTTTATAGATGAGGAAACTAAGGGGCAAAGAGTTAACCAACTGTGAAGTTCACTTGCAGTAGAAACACAGCCAGCACTTAACCGGACATGGAACAGACAAAAGTCAAAATGAACCACTGCATTTACAGACACTAATATTCCAACAAGGTGCCAAAGCAATTCACTTCAAAGAGCACTGTTTTCAATATTCCTTTGAAAAAGTCCGACTCCTACCTCATACAGGGTACAAAAATTAGCATATAACATGAAGTCATATATTAAAATGTCAGAACTAAAACTGTATGACTATTAGAAGAAAGCATGAGTGTAAAGAGCTGTGAACCCTAGGTCAGGCTGGAGAACAGAGCCAAAAGCACAAGAAACCAAGATGTAGGGAGGACAGTTGGGTTCATCAAAAATTTTAAATATTGTACTCAAAGGTATAATCAAAAAAAGTGAAAAGATACCTAATGCAGTGGCAAAAGTTATTTGCAAATCACTTACCCGGTATCTAGAATATACATAAAAAATTCTCATAACTGGACTAGTCAAACAACCAAATTTAAGTGGGCATAGGTCTTGAATAGGTATCTCCAAATAAGATACTGCAGATGGTAAATAAGCACATAAAAAGAAGAGATTGTCAATATGGGGACTGGTGAGATGGCTCAGTGGTTAAGAACCCTTGCTGTTCTTCCTGAGAACCTGAGTTCAATTCCCACAACCTACATGTTGTTTTACAACCATCCGTAACTCCGGTTCCAGGAGATCTGACAACCTCTTCTATCCACCAAAGGCACCAGGCAGCACACGGTACACATACATACAGGCAAAGCATTCATACAATATAAAACAAGATAAACCTTTTTTAAAAAGTGACCAACATAATTAAATGCCAGTCAAAACCAGTCAAGGGTGACTTTAATAAAAAAAAAAAAAAAGTATTGGCACAAGTTTGAAGAAACTGGAACCTTCATATATTTGATTGGAATGTAAATTTACATAGGCGCTTTGGAAGACCAGTGGGAAGTTATTCAAAAATTTAAACAACATTACCATGTGACTCAGAAATTCTCCTACATAACCATTAAAGAGAATTAAAGACATTAGTCCAAAGAAAACCCTGTAAGTGAATGTCCACAATAATATTATAGTTAATAGACAAAAGTGGAAACATCTCAAAATGCCCATTAATTGATGACTACATAAATATGTGACATATCTATACAACTGGGATGTTATTTGGCAATAAGATATAAAGTACTGACACATGCTACAATGTGAATGAAGTTTGAGTATATTAACTATGAGAACCAGGAGGCAGGGCAGCCCTGTAACCTCAGGGCTCAGGAGAAGAGATAGGCAATCCCTAAATTGGCTAGCTACATTAGCCAAATTAGCAAGTTCTAGATTCAAGGGAGGTACCCTACTACAGTTTATAAGATAGAGAAGAACCAACCAAGACACCCAATATCAACCTCTGACCTACACACACACACCATATGCACCTGTGAGAAAAAGTTAAATGTAAAAAAGCAAAAAACAAGAACTGCATGTATAAACTACCTGATGTTAATATATATGCATTGATAATGAAGAGCCTTAGCACTAATCCCACAATTCCGTGAGACATACACTGTCTTAAGAGATAGCACAGCACAGTGGCTAAGAATACAGCCTGGAACCAAAGTCTATGGATTCGCTCTGTTGATAACCCTAAAATGAAGCTAATTAAATAGGTAAGCTGCTTGGAACCCCTGCCTGACACATACTAAGTCCTATTTAAGTGTTGATGACATCAGTGACAATTTTTACCTCTTTTCTCAAATGAGGACAGAATCACACTGCTCACAGTGACACAGATAACAATGAGGAGAGGAAGGAACTGACACTCAGTGTCCTGACTATAAAGTATACGCTAGGAAACCACAAACAACGGATCAACTTTGCTGGGTAAAAACAAGCAACTCTTCAAAAGGGAGGGAATTTTTATTTCAAATTATATTTAAAATATTACATTTTTTTTCATAAGTTAAAACTCTACCAGCCTCAACCCTGGAAACAGTCATGAATCTGACGCATACAAAAACTTACAAGTAGCTAAAAGGGGTTAAAGGTCCATGTGCCTGTTTACCTCTCAAAGGCAGTTGTGGGGAACTGAGGGAAATGAGCACTGTTTGTTTGAGGCATAACAGAGACTAGAGGTATTTTAAGGGCAGTCAATAAATCGCAGCACCCTGCAGAAGTGGGGCCAGTGTGGAGAAAATGAGGAACGTTAACTGCTTCCTAACGCTAAGAGTGCAAACCCTTCCTTACTTCTCAGGCACTTTCCTCTTCCGCGGCTTCCACAACACCCTTTTTCCTGCTATTTCACTACTCTTTCCTCTTCAGACTACGCTGGACTCTTTCCTTGGAAAACGTAGCCAAGGGCCCTCATCTCGGTCTATCCCTGTCCTGTCCTCCTCTTACACGTGTCCCTTCACCCAATACTGGGGAACCCTACCACACCCCCACGCACTGGATGTGAGCAATGGCAGTAAACTGCAAATGAGTCTAGTCATATGCCAACTTCCACTGAGCTTGCTTTCTGGACCATCGTGAGGTCCAACAGCCCCCTTAGTGATTCTCAGAAACCTCTCAGCAAAGCTATTCCTATACCGGGCACACAGACACATAACTAAAGGACCATAACTAGACAGTTTCTAATGAATGTTTCCTAACTGTCCCTAAAACATCAAGCGTCCTTTGCTGTGCATTCACTGCCCTTCCATACACCTCAGAGTATAGTAAGATGCAGCTCGTTTGGCACAGCCCTCCCAATCCTCTAGATCTAGATACCTAACTGTTTGACTCAGTTACTAAACTTAGAGAATTGCCATCCTTCTTGTTGCTCTGGCTTAAGCGTAAGCATCGCCTCTGGTTCCTAACTGTCTCTTTGTCTGCTATGTAACACAATCTATAAATCCTTCCTTGAAATATCCCGCCCATCTGTCCGTTCTTTTCCATTTCTACTAGGAACAATTCTGAACAGCCTGTTATTAATTTTCCTGTAAGGTTTTCTTCCCATTCATCCATCCACTCCACGTTATCAAGTAACTTTCAACGTGCTTGCTAGGCACCAAATAAAACAAAACAGAGAAGTAGCCTGTGCCCTCTCAGAGGTACGTTTCTCAAAAGATCATAACTAAACAACTTCTTACAAAAGGCAAGCCTGAAAGTTAATTCTTTGTGTCAAGGAAGTTCCTAATCTTCAATACACATGAAGAAAAGCTGCCTCCTCTCCTTAATTCCCTCCACAAAGTCGGGCTGAAAATAAAGAGTAAATAAAAGAAAATCAGAATGCTGGGCAGTGGTGGCCCAAGCCTTAAATCTCAGCACTTGGGAGGCTGGGGCAAGCAGATTTCTGAGTTCGAGGACAACCTGGTCGACAGAGTGAACTCCAGGACAGCCAGGGCTACACAGGGAAACCCTGTCTTGAAAAAAACAAAAAAAGAAAGGGGGATGGGGGGAGAAAATCAGAAAGAAAATGTTCTCTGCAAGTGGGTGTGTGTGTGTGTGTGTGTGTGTGTGTGTGTGTGTGTGTGTGGAACATTTACAGAATTTGTTTCAGTCTGAACAATAACAGTCTAAAAGCTAACTGAGGGCCCCTGCAATTTGAGGGCTATACAAAAGACCACTGGAAGCCCTTGCCTGCTCTTAAGGAGGGATGGTGGAATTCTACCAGATTTACCTTAACTAGTATGAAAACAAACTGGGGGACAACCAGAACACTGTCCCTGCCATCAATCTTACCCGGATACAGGGATACAGGGATCTCAACGTTTTACTCCCTCGTAAGATTTTAATGGAGCCCACTGTAGAGAAAAATCCAACTTCAAGAGCTGCTCTTCGTGCGGCCCCAGTTTTCCCTCCCACCCATACTGAGACCCAGCTGTGACCTTCACAAGCAGTGCCATGCACTGTCTGGAACAATTTCCTATTTTTGACTCCCAAGCTCAAGCCTGTCCCAAACTTTCAAACGGCCCCTTCCTTAGAAACCCTCACCTAAACGCTCAACTTAAAGGACGCGCCCTGTCCCAACACCCGATACTCTGCCACTCCCTAGCGGGACAGTAAACAACTGCATCACCCGCCGGCCTCGGGATTTCTCCCGCCAGCAGGGTGCGGGAACGCGGCGCGCGTGCGCGGGGCCCGCTGTCCCGCGGGGGATCCAGGCGCTCCCCGGAACCGCACTCTCAGGCTCTGCGAGGCGAGCGGCCGGCCCTGGGGTGCGCACGCCCACCCGGGCGCCGAGACCCAGGCGGAGACGCCGGCCGCTTCTCCTCGCCCTATGCCCCCGCTTCACCCCAACCTGCCTTGCCGCTGGCCGACTGTGCCTCCGCCCCGACTAAAAGTTCAGCCTCCAGAACCACAGAGCCCGCCACGGGGGAACGCGGAAAGTGGCTTCCGGGCCGTTGCCTGGGTTACCAGAGCTCCGCCCCCACGCCTTTGCGTACATCCGGCGAGCTCCTCCGAGGCGACCCAGAGGCGGTACTGGCGTGGGGCTCTGCAGTTCTCACCCAAAGGGCCAAATGGCGCGCCTGTCATAAGCCTCTAGAAGTCTCCAAAAGAAACTTGCACACCAACCTCCACATACCGCACTTCCTTGCCTTAACTTTTGATCGTTTGCTTAGAAATATGTCTTGCTACCTCCCAGTGGAGCCAAACGCGCTAGGTTCACCGGGAACTAAAACTGACCCTGCTCTCAGCAAGTTTACAACCCCATAGCAGCAAGCTATTGACGACCGAAATGTATAAGGTGAAAACTGTATACATGCTAAGAAGGAACTGTACAAACTAGATAGTGACCTTATGGGAATATTTCAATATCGCAGGAAAGCTGAAATGAAAGGAGGAGTAGATTATTTAAAAAGAAAGAGCATTTCTACAGAGGGAATTGCCTGTGCAAGGATGTACGTCAAACTGCAATGGAGGAATAGAAGTTGAGAAAACTTGGTGATTGTGCTTGGGTGGAGGCAGGATGTGCATAACTTCATAAATCATGTTAAGGACTTTACAATGAATGTCTTACCCTTGATAAGTTCCTTGGAAACCCCTGACCTTCAATTGTTAAGGGGAAAGCTACACACGGATCAACAGGTGTATATTCAGTGTCATCCAGGTGCAATGAACTGCCTTCTGAGACTTTCCACTCTGATCCAATGTGGACGTGTTGTCTATGTAATCGTCATCACCCCTTCCTCTCCAACTTGCTGTAGTCACTTGCCAAGTAACCAGCACTGGCTCTCCTAAGTGCTTGTCCATGCTGACTCATGCCCCCCAACTTTAGGTAAGCCCCTACCTAAAGTTGATGGAGCATCCTGTTAGGTCTCTGCTCCGTTAATTCTCTCACTCCCCTAGATAACAGTAGTATACTTTCTTATTTATCTCCTCTAACCTCATGCCAGTCTATGGACTTGCTTCTCATTTCGTTTTTAACACTGAATTAATTTCAGAAAACTTAAATCCGCTTCCATCACTGTTTCTGCCTTCTATCAACATATTTACCCACAGAGTTCATCTTTTCCTTCAACTTCCAAAACCCAATGAAACATGTGTGCGCATGCACACACACAAGAAAACTACAAAGTACATAATAATCAAATCAATCAAAACTAGTGATAAAGAAAAAAAATCTAAAAACATATGTGCACAAGAACATAAAAAGGGTATATAACAATTTCTCTTTAGAAACAAACTAGACAGTAGGACAATAATATATGTTGTTCCACTTGCTTCCTTGTTTTATTCTTTTCCATATATATATATATATATATATATATATATATATATATATATATCTTGTTTATTTTATGTATTTCATACCTATTAAAATGCATTTTCTTTAGAAAAATAATTAGCAAACTGATTCTGAAATTCTTGTGAAAGACCTACAATAGCCAAAATCAAAAGAACAAAATTTGATTTCTAAACATGACTGATTTTAAAACTTATTATGAAGATTATAGCAATCATAATGTCATGATATGGATCGACAGTTATACTGTCTGGGTTTGTGTGTCAACTTGACTCAAGCTGGAGTTATCACAGAGAAAGGAGCCTCCTTTGAGGAAATGTCTCCATGAGATCCAGCTGTAAGGCATTTTCTCAGTTAGTGATCAAGGGTGGGAGGGCCCGTTGTGGGTGGTGCCATCCCTGGGCTGGTAGTCTTGGGTTCTATAAGAAAGCAAGGTGAGCTAGCCAGGGGAGGCAAGCCAGTAGCATCTCTCCATGGCCTCTGCATCAGCTCCTGCTTCCTGATCCAGTCCTAACTTCCTTTGATGATGAACAGCAATGTGGAAGTGTGAGCTTAATAAACCCTTTCCTCCCCAACTTGCTTCTTGGCCATGATGCAGGAATACAAACCCTGACTAAGAAAACAGTCATTCAAATATATCAATGAAGTAAAGCAAAACTCAAAGTAAACTCATACAAGTGTAGAAAACTAATGTTTCATAAAGGTAGTTTAGTGGAGAAATGGTAGCTTTAAAAAATGAATCTTAGCTGGGCGTGGTGGCACACGCCTTTAATCCCAGCACTCGGGAGGCAGAGGCAGGCAGATTTCTGAGTTCGAGGCCGGCCTAGTCTACAAAGTGAGTTCCAGGACAGCCAGGGCTATACAGAGAAACCCTGTCTCGAAAAACCAAAAAAAAAAAAAAAAAAAAAAAAAAAAAGAATCTTGCTGGAATAGTTATATTTCCATATGCAAAATAATGGATCTAAACAGTATACTGATCACATTCAATAAATTAATCAAAAAAGGAATACAGGACTGGGGATATAGCTCAGCTTGAAAAGTACCTCCTGCCTAAAATGGAAAACCCGGGTTCCATCCCCAGGCCAGGCATGGTGGTGTACATTTGTAATCTGTGGTGGTTAATTTTAAATGCCAACCTGAGAAGAGAGCCTCAGTTTAGAAATCACCTATATCAGATTAGCCTCTTGACAGTCTGTGGGGAATTACCTTGATTTTTGATTGAAGTAGAAGAGCCCAGCCCACTCTGGGTGGCAGTTCATCCCTGTATTTTTTTTTTTTTTTTTTTTTTTAAGGATAGATGAGGATAAGCCAGCTAGCCTGCAGTATTCTCTGTTTCTGCTGTGCCCTTTGGCTGGACAAGTGAGTTCCAAGGTCTGAGGTTCTACTGTGTGGAATAGCAAATATGTCAGCCTTCAAGTTCTTGCCCTGAATTCCTGCCTTGAGTTCTCCAATGATGAACTGTAATCTGGAATTTTAAGCCAAGTAAACCTTTCCCTCCTCTGTGTTACTTTTGACCAGGGTGTTTTTACAGAAGTAAAGGCAAAAGAAACTGGACCATAAGCCTGGTGCTGGGAGGCAAAGACCCATGGACCCTGGAGTTCATCGGCTAGCCAGTCTAGTTGGATTGAGTCCAGTGTCAAAATATAACATTGAAATTTGTGAATTAATTTGCTTGACATTGACCTCTAGCTTCCACGTGTGCAAATGGACAAAAGCAGAAAATATTGAAGAACCTATGTGGGTTGGGCAAACATAATCCATAAATATAAGATAAACTGGAATTCATTAAAATTGAATTTTTTCTCACACTTCCTGTTAACAAGTCAAAAAGCCCATAGACTAATACAAGTATTTCAATTAAGGACTTATATTTTCATATATATAAAGATATCTCAAGGTGTCTGGAGCCCACTGTGTGATACAGTCATCCCAATTCTGGATCTTTATCAAAGAGGAAGGAAAATATGGTCCTACAAAGACTTATACATGCAAGCCTGCAGCAGCTTTGTTTGTAATAGCCAAAAGCTGTTATCT
This sequence comes from Mus musculus, assembly GCF_000001635.26. Lineage (NCBI taxonomy): Eukaryota > Metazoa > Chordata > Mammalia > Rodentia > Muridae > Mus > Mus musculus. Next base: position 44,344,030 of record NC_000082.6, on the reverse strand, counting down.
CAGATAAACACTCATCAACAGATAAATGGGAAAACACATTGTTACATATCTACACACGGAAACACTGCACAGTCAGGAATAATAACAAACTATTGCTACAGAAGCCTTTATGTATATCATAGTTACTGTGCTGAATGGAAGAAACCAAATAACATATATTCTATGGTTCCATTTATATAAAACTTGGGGAAAATGAAAACCAATAAAGAGTGGCAGTAGGTGAGTGGGCTCTTGGGATAGGACGGAGCCAGTTAGACGAGGACGAAGGAATCTCTGGAAAAGGATGGATATGATCCTGTCCTGGTGGCTTCACAGATTGTGTGTGTGTGTGTGTGTGTGTGTGTGTGTGTGTGTGCGTGCACGCAAAACAGGTGTTGTTTTTAAAAACATTAAACTTGTGGAAATTGACATATGTCATTTGTACCTTTTGTACCTCAAGAAAGCTATTTTTTTACCTTTTTTTTTTTTGGCTTGTCCTAATATGCTCCCAAACCACAGGACACCCACTATCCATTCAATCCCTCTTCAGCTCCCCAGTGCCAACACCTAACCAGAGAATCCCCAAAGCCTTGTCTTTATTTCACCATAAACGTTTTCTGCTCTCTAGCTTTTCTTTCTTTACTTTTAAAACACTTTTTTACGATTTTATTGTTGTTGTGGAAATCAAATTCAGTGTCTTACTTCTGCTAGACACGTGCTTTACCAGATTACAGCTGTCAAGCCTAACCTGACTTTGAGTCTATACCAAACACAAATGACAGTGGTTGGGTTTCTTGCTATGCCAATCTCTGAATCAATGACACCTTTTTATTCTCAAAAGAGGTCAGCTGATAAGTCTTCAATTATTTCTACCACTTTGGCTGTGGAAGATTTTACTCTATTGTTTTATTCTTAAACTAGGAAGACAATCTTGAGTATCACTGTAAGAATAAACATTATTAATACTTCCTGATTTTTACAGTGTGAAGATTGAAACTAAAATATGTTATATGAATCTCTGATCAATTCTGGGAGGAAAACCAATACGGAAACTCTCAGTTGTGATCAAATCCCAACCATCAAGAGGAGGATGCTGCAGGAATTGTTGGTCCAATTCTGTTGTTATCTATGGACAAGCTGTTGACCATTTGAACGTTCAGTCAAACCAGCTGCTTCTTTTGCTTTATTCTCTTGCTTGGAAGAGCTTGGCCAGTTCAGGGAAGACTAGAAGCAGACTTTTTCACCATTAGAAGATTCTCTAGTCTTGTCTATAGTCAACTGTATTATAAAACGTAAACTTCCCAGTGTGTTCTCATCATGATATGATGAACAAGAGCAGCTACACGGGATAATTTAAAGCTGTAAATTATGTTGTTGCACGCTAGAGATAGCAGACATGATTTAATGTTTTTTCCTGCTGGGATTGAATCTTGATTGCTCCCATCTCTCCTTTCCATGCCTACATTTGGAATAGTAATGCTTATTCTGGGCTGCCATATAATTTTCTTTCTGATTCATGTTTAGGGAATCATGTTTAGGACACGTTGAACACTGTTGTCACTGTTAAGGTCATGGGACTCTTAGAGATGGTCTATGTGCACTGTGTGCTATGAGATAGAGGATGAAGGTAAATAATTATGGTTTGGATCAGACGTGTTCCCCACAACAGTTTGTATAATGGAAGAGTGGTCCCCACCTTTGGCACTATTGAAGATATGACTGGATCCTGAGGACTCTGACATATTTAATGGACTAATCCCTTGACTGTATTAGAAAATGAGATATTATTGGGAGATCAGATCCAATTGGAGAAAACAGATCACAGTCGGCATGCACTGGAAAGATATGCTACCTCCCTTGTTCCTTTATCTCTCTGTGCTTCCTACCTACCTTGGTGAGGCACCTGACACTACATTTGGTCTCATCACAGGCACAAAGTCTCAGAGCTAGCCTGGTTTGCATTGCAACCTCTTAAAAGTAAGCCAAGTACATCTTTTCTTCATTTTAATTGTTTCTCTCATGTATGTTAAAGCAACAAGAAAGTCTGGTTAACATAGATCTCCATTAGTCTTCTGCAGGTGGCAAATATTTGATCTATTAACCCGTTAATACTGTTGAATTCAAATTTAGAGTTGAGGTTTGATCTTGCAGTCTATTGTAATGCTAAGACCTGGACTCTGCAAGTAGACCTATGTCCCTGTCCCCACGTTATTTGTGATTGGTAAATAAAGATGCCAACAACCAACATCTGGGAAGAAGAGATACAGGTAGGGTTCAGGTTTTCCAGGCTTGGAGTCGGAAGAAAACCACAAGGAGAAGAAAAAGGTGGTGGAGAAGGAAGAAAAGGCACCATGGGTTAGGTGAGCTCAAGAGAACATGGCCCTGAGGGCTGGCCAGTTGGAGTTAAGAGCAGTCCAGATGAAACATAGTAAGTAATAACTCAGGGTTATGGATAAGAAAATAGATTCTAATAACTTAGAAAGTAAGTATCTGTCCAGCACTAGTACTGATTAAGGCTTATTATAAATATAAAGGTTGTGTGTATCTTTTATCCAGGAACTAACTGATCAAGGTGGGGTAGAACTCCCAGGTCGAGATTAAAAATTTCTACAACAGTTACTTTAGTTCTGACATTAGATTTTAATAATTGTTTCCCCCTCTTGGGAGAATATAACTATCAAAGAGACAAACTCGTGTGTTTGTAATTGGCCATGTAGGTATAAGTATAACTGACCTTGGTTGTACATCCCAAGAAGCTCATTTTGATAGAACTGGAAGAATCCACTGGCTTTTATCCTGGAGGCCTGGTAATAGATGACACATCCAACAGATAGCAAGATTGGTAGTAGTGAGCTCACTGGTTGGGATAATCTGATAACTGAGGTAGAGCAGTATGTTTTAATTTGATAGTTATAGTAAGAAGCAGGAAAAAGTGAAAGGGGGGCATTAATTACAATAATCAAAGACTTGTAATAAATGATAAAAATAATCCCCAATAAGCTGGCTACAAACAGGACAGGTAGTAGAACAAGTCTTTGTCCACCATCTTGAGTAGAAACTGTCCATCAAGGTATCTCCTTGTTTGAAGGATCTCAGCTTGTTTTCAACAATAGACTGCTACTTGAGAATGTTCATGGTGAAGTCTTGCAGCAACTCTCCAGTAATATGGACTTTTTTTCCCTTTAGTGGTTGTGATAGACTATATTGGAGAGTCACCCAAAGGTCCATGTGTTAAATGATTGATCTTCGGGATGGCACTACTGAACTGTGGTAGAAATTTAAGTAGATGGGCATAGTAAGAAGTCCTTGGAGCTGGGTGTGGTTGGGTGTGGTGGTGCACAATTTTAATCCCAGCACTTGGGAGACAGAGCAGTCAGATCTCTGTGTAGAGCAGGTGGGCCTGGTCTACATTGTGAGTTTCAGGGTCAGGACTACACAGCGAGCTCCTGTCTCAAAAAAGAAGTCGTTCTTGGGTCAGTGAGGATATAGCCTTGATGTTTATTAAGGATGGTCACCATCATCTCTTTCTCCATTTCTTCCTGGTCATAAGGTGTGCCGTCCACCTTGCTGCACACTTCTCACTATTACCATCAACCAGGGCCAGCAAAGGTCCAAAATGATGAGTCTTCCAGATCTCAAACTAGAGCCTTTAAAACTGTGAGCAAAAAACTCCCAATATTTGCATGTTAGCTCAGGCATTTCATTAACAAAAAGCAAAGCCAACTATGATCATGAAACATGAAGTCATTAACAGCTTCTGGAGTTTCTCTGATAGATTTCTTCGCATGTTATCTCAAGGATCTCATTAACAAAAGGCAAAGCTAATTGCAGTTGTGAAATGAAGTCAATGATGGTTTCTGGAGTTTCACTGATAGACATCTTGATGACAGTTCCTTGTAAGAGTCTTTCCCATGAGGCCATGAAGCACAAGAGTAGTCTTATGAAGTTACTTGATTGATGATTATGTAAAGAAAGCCCCTTTAAGGAAATGTGGGGAAGTGGCCGTAAGTTGTTAATGAAAGGGCTGGGTTCCGTATGTGACTGCACTGTAATAATTTACTAAGTCTGCATGTAGCAGAGTCTAATATTAGGACATATGTATCTAAATGCATAGACATACTTGACATGGAATTTTCTGGTTTGTTTGGAGACTCAATTGTGTCATGTGATGTTTTTCTGGAAGCTGTCTTATGAGAGGATGTTTGGCTGAGGTGAAAGAACCTAGTGGGGAAACCCCCACTCAACTCCCGATTCGGCATGCACCCAAGAATCACGAATAGAACACAACACCTTGATGTAACAACACGAGGTATTTTAATGGCGGAGCGTATCTCACACAGGAGACAGTGGATTCAACCACGAGGCTTGGAAGCTAGGGGTTTTTATAGAAAAGGAGTGGGGTTGGGGGAGGAATTGGCGCAGTTTCATATGATTGGTCCATTTAAACATCAGCAGTCTGTTAACATTTAACTTAGGTCAGAGGGGTGGGAGATAGGGAGGCGATGGGTCTGCCCGGGCATGTCCTGGTCTGTTCTGCTATGTTCTCAGCCCCAGGTTTCAAAGCTCACAAACAACTCTTTGGGCTATTTGACATACATTACATGAATCACAGGTCTCAAGTTTTATTTCCTTTCAGAGGCAGCCACTTGAGAGGATGCATGGTGTTTAGAAAGAGTATAAGTAGACCACAACAGACAGTGAATGACACTTTTGCATTAGTTCGCCTTGCAAAATTTTACTGGTTTTCTCTGATCTTTGCTTGTTGTAATTTCATAGAAAGACATCACCAAAGAACTTCCTGTGGTATTTTGGCTGCTTTTCTTATGGATTGAATTGCTGCTACTAATTCGTGTTTGGTGTTTTGGACTGGACTACTGATATCCTGACAACAAAGATCAGAATCCCCCCACCCCCCGCCCCCCAAGAACTACTTCTAAACAGGTCCACATCCCCCCTGCCCTATTAACCATCTTTCTCCCCTACCTTTGTTTGGTGGACTAAAAGGGAGATTGAAGCATTAAAGACCCCTAATGAAAGTAGGTTTTGAAAAAATCTCAGCCTACACATACTGGTTCATATAAAGAACAGTCAAAATGTCCTCAAGGGAATGGGCCATTTGGCCATAAGAACCAGCTGTTAAAGTGAAGTGGAAGTTTCAGGTTGTGTCATGTGATGCAGACTCATGTGATGTTTTGCTAAGGCAAGACTTGTGGGACAAATGTGATGTTTGGAGAGAGCATAAGGGACTCAGTGGACAGTGACAGGGTACTTGCATAGCTGGCTGTGCAGCTCTTTGTTAGTCTCTTGTCTTCCCTGATCTTCACTTCAAAGAGAGAGGCACAGCAGGAAACTCCTGACATTCTGACTGGTCCTGGTCACTGGCCAAGGAGGCCTGGTGGTTTCTGCTGGATCAAGTTTCCCTTTGCTGATTTGTGTTTGGTGACTCTTTTAAACTGAACTACTGGTATCCGGACAAATGAAAATTGGAATTATCTCAAAGAACTACTTCTGAACAGGTCCACATTCCCTTGTCCTATTTACTATCTATTCTTCCCTACCTTTGGAGGGGGGGGGGCACTGTTGTTGAAGCATTTAAGAACCCTTATGAAAGTAGGTTTTAAAAATTCTAAGCCTACAGTTATGGATATATATATATATATATATATATATATATATATATATATATATACACATATATACACACACACACACACACATATATATATATCGTCAGAACTTACAAAGTTCTTTCATGACAGTGTTGGGAAATTGTGCCCTGAATCACTCATACAACAGTTGTTATTCCCCAGATTAGAGGTGCAAAGTCAAACAGCTGGAGAGTTTCAGCTTGGAGTTACTCAACATATCCTTCCTAAAAATAGATAAATCCAGTCCAAAGGAGATAAAGGATGCCCCAAGGAACTAATTCTTGGCCATACCTCATCTTTACAAGTGTTCTAGGATTATTGAATTCACAAGTAACTCACACCCTAGAGTCTTTTTTAATGTTTTCTCAGCATGTTTTAGTGTTTTACCATGTCCAGGAAGCTCTCAGATCCCTGTAACTTTAGCTCCAGAGCATCTGATATCATCTTCTGACCTCCATGGGCACCTACACTCATTAGATCATACCCCTGCATGCACATAAACATACATGTAATTAAAAATAAAATAAATGTTTTAACTAAAACATTTTCAACTTGCTCATTTCCCTATGTGTATTTGTGGCTAGTTGGTTTGTGACATAATTTTGTCATCTAGCCCAGGCTGCCCTCAAATTTTTGGTTCTCATGCTTCAACCTCTTTGAATTACAGGTGTGAGCCACCACACCCAGCTTCTTATTTACTTCTGATGGAAGTTCTAGCAGAGGTGAGAAAAATACTTCCTTTTTCTCTACTACTTCAGAAGCAAGCCTACTGTCTGCTACATATTTACTCCCTGGTTTTGGGGGGTTGGGGGGGAATAGAAAAAAAACTAAAAATTCTGCAATCTGAGCTAACTTTACTTCACTTATAAGAACATATTTTAACAAAAGCTTATGTAGTGACAGCATTTTGATAGCTCATCAATCTCCAATCTCAACTTTTTGGTATGATTCATCTGCAAATGATAAAAAAAAATTCTCAATGGAAGCTACCAAGAAATCTGAATAAGGGTTCTTTATAAAACAAGACACTCACAAGGTTCCAACATTCTTCAGGGCTGTCGAGGAGGTGATCACTTGTCTAGAATGTCGTATAGCTGCCTAGTCTTGCCCAGGAGTCTTCTCAATAATACAATTTTTCACTCCTTGTCCATGTTACAAGATTTCCTTAGCAGTGTGGCTTTTAGTCAGTTACCTGAGAGACTTCCTGGTGGTAGAGCTGCCTGTGAGTCACCCGTGCTCATCTGCATAATCCCACCAAACCTTTTGGTTCCTATCTTGGTCTATTGATGTCCTCTCTGTCTATGGTAAAAAGCCATCTCTTTACATATCCACAGGGGTTGAAACAGCATCACATCACTGTATATAAAGCACCCATCTGTGAGTCTGAAGCTTTACTTTGATTTTTAGCTTCAAAGGAGATCAAGGAAGTTTGGATAACAGTCTGATAGAGATCTATCTGAACTTTCAAAGATCCTGCTCCTGAACCAAACCCACAGGGATACAGGTTCCAAACATCAAGATGTCAAGCAGAAGAACTGAGAATAAGAAATGAAAGAGAGGGCTGGAGAGATGGCTCAGTGGTTAAGAGCACCGACTGCTCTTCCAAAGGTCCTGAGTTCAAATCCCAGCAACCACATGGTGGCTCACAACCATCTGTAATAAGATCTGACGGCCTCTTCTGGTGCACTGAAGCTACAGTGTACTTAGATATAATAATAAATAAATCTTTAAAAAAAAAAAGAAATGAAAGAGATAAAAGCAATCTCTGGAAGAAAGGGGTCTTGCATAACTGATGACTTTTACGAATCAAGTTTATTAAGAGTGTAGCATCTTATGTACTACTTTCAGGAGGATGGGCAGGGCGGGGGGCAGGGGAATGGCCAATGCGAGCAGAGCGCTAAATCAGACAATGTTTGACAGGACAATTGGTCTTAGACACTAATCCTGTGAGGCCTGTATGGCTTGCAAACTTCACTGTATCCTGGCAACCACAACAGTATTGATCCTGGCGATTGCCACTATATTCTGATTCTTATAAAGGTATAAAGATTCCAATTGCTCTCAATAACATTGCCACAGCCTCAGCTGTGCTATGGTCCCCCCCACCAGCCTGATCTCAGGCCTTGAGGCTACTTCAGGTGCTGTTGGCCTGGTAAGTGTGGGTGTTTTTCCTGTGAAAGAGAGAGAGCTGTCGTTAAAGCCTTGTGGCATGAGCAGCTGCTGGATTCTAACACAATCCCTACGTGTAAAGCAACCAAAAATGCTCACCCCTGGGTCTAAGAAAATATGGTCTACTATTTTCCAAGGTAACTCTCAAAAAATGTTTGTTGAAGCGCAATAGTCCCTATGGTGATCATTGAAGGACCAAATCAACTTTAATAACAGTATGACATTTAACAAGGTCATTACAAGGATTAGGACTGAATAAGAATGTGCATATAAGAAAGAAGAAAATTAGAATGAGGTGATCTTATATGAACTGCAAGAAGATAGTCAAAAGTAAAGTTTGGGCTGGAGATATGGCTCTGGGTCTTGCAGAGAGACCCAGGTTCCATTCCCAGTTACCATGTGGTGACTCACAACCATCTGTAATTCCAGTCCCATGGGATCTGATACCTTCTTCTGACCTCTGTGGACACCATGTACAGATGTGATGCACATACATACATAAATACATACATACTCACACATAAAATATGTCTTTAAAAAAACCTTTGAGAAAGTGATGCTTGCTTGAGCCCTGACTGGACTCTTAGCTTCTTCCCAATGAAGGCCAAAAATCTGTGCTTCCAGATAGGCAGAACACCAGAGAGGATGTTCTCTGTGGATCGACATCAAATTCCAGATGAAAGGATGGTTTCATCTTGTTTGCCCAAATTACTGTGATGGAGTGGGACCCACGCTGATCTGTGAAGCAGCTGAAGCGAAGGGCTTGTCATCAAGGCCAACATCTGTGTTCTACTCCATGACAATACTTTTTAGGCAACCTCAGGACAGCAGTGCAACATGAGCAATCAAGGGTAAAACTGATTGGTATGAAACATGAAAATGAATACGTTTTGTTTTCACAAAGAAAAACATAAGCAATTAATCTACTAAAAGTGAGAGCAGAGGTTTAAAGGCAGGCGGGGGAGCGAGAAACTTTTATAATGAAACTAAGGGAAGGCTTTGGACAGGCTCTGATCGGATCCTAGTACAGAAACACCAGGGCTGGCTTGTAGCTGTGTACCTCACACTGGGCAGCATTCCTGGCCTCTTCTGATGAACCTATGTTGACATCAGGACAATGGCCAACTGACACGCTGTACCAAGTCCTAGAGTCTGCACCACTTGCGGCCAAGGTTTGGCACTCTGGGCTGCTGGCTGTAAGAGCACAGCCTGGCTTGTTGAGCTGACCGAAGCAGAAAGGATTCTTCAGGTTAGATCAGGTTTTATATATTCTTTCACTGTGAGATTTTAGCATTTTTTGAATATTGAAAGTGATGGGGCTGGATAGATGACTTGGAAGTGAAGAGCACTGACTACCATTCCCAGGGCCCTGGATTTGGTTCTCAGCACCCACATGACAGCTTCGCTACTGTCTGGAACCCCACTCTTAGGGGTTCAGGCACCGGGAAAGCACATGACGCACATTCATACATGCAGGCAAAACACCGACATGCAGAAAAGTGAACTAATAAAAATTTTAAGCAACTACCTGCTAAGATACACTGTTATAGCTACTGGGCTGGAACTTGTACAATACTATTCATAGAATATTTGTCCATAAACCTTTCAGGTTTTTTTTTTTTTCAAGACAGGGTTTCTCTGTGTAGCCCTGGCTGTCCTGGAACTCATTCTGTAGATCAGGCTGGCCTCGAACTCAGAAATCTGCCTGCCTCTGCCTCCCAAGTGCTGGGATTAAAGGCGTGCACCGCCACTCCCCAAACCTTTCAGTTTTTAAATATACTATTAAGTGCATCCTTCCCCTTATCCTTGTGACAGCTTGTGATTCTGATACTATGGTTAGCTTAACTCACACAGTGGATTAAGGCTAGACTCAAGATTAGTCATATGTCTTCTATAACTCATTTTCTGGTATAGATATCCAGATTGAAATCCTATATTGATTTCAAATAAATTCCTTTTATTTAATACTAATTCAATACTATGCTCAAAGATCGTTTCAGTTACAGCTACTCATATAGTTGTTCTCTGCGGATCAACCCCAAATCCCAGACAGAAGGATGATTTTATCTGGTTTGTCCAAAGGGGTGTGCTGGAGTGAAGAAGCACCCATCAGTAATGGCAGCTCAGGAGAAGGGCTTGTGGAGCCCATATCTGGGCCTACTTTGCTAAAAACAAAAAGTATACCTTTTCAATCGCATCTAATCTTGTTCTCGGTGGATCAATGTCAAATTCCAGACGGGTAAAACCGTGAAGGATCCTATGAAAAGCCATAGCTCCCTTTACATACCGACAAAGCCACTGTGTGGAAGAATTCGCTTCATTCCTGTGACTCCAGAGGGCAAAACTAGTGCAAGCGAGTGACTGGGGGAAGGCAAATTCCAGCCGAGAATATGAATTATCTTTTTAATAAGGAGATGTTAGATTGCAAAAGAACATGTAGCCCTGTGACGGAGCTGATCATCAGGTCTCATAAAGTTTGTGATGGCTTTTCCTCTCAAAGCCTACTCCAAACTGGTTACTGTAGCAAGCCTCAAAGGTCTTCAGAAATTTCAAGTTTATTAAATTTCACTAAACGTTGGGAACTTGCATAAACATTCTCAATGCTACACTTTCAAGTCATCCCAATTCCAGCTCATAACCTTGTATTATGTACACCGCCCCCCCCAAAAAAAAACCCTCAGGCTTAGCAGGTGGGGGGTCACAGCTCTTGAAAGACTAAGGAAGAAAGATTCTGAGCTCAAGGTCGGTCTGGAGACCCTACCTCAATAAACTAAAATTCAATTAAAATGACCAACAACAATTAAAAAAAAAAAAGCAATGTAGAATCCTGAAAATTCTTTCAGACTCTGAAAGAAAATATTGCTGAGTTAAACAGCACAAAAGGCTGGGCTGGAAAGAAATGCTAGCTGCCTAAATCTGGTCTCTCAAACTTCCGGAAGCAGTCTTCAAGCCGAGCTGGGCACTGTTCTCTTGACCGTATCTATATTTTGTAATTGTACATATTTACATACTTGCACATATGGCAAGGGAGCGATGACGTGAGTCTCTCCTTGGAGAACAAGAGTAATAAGGAACTAAGCCAGGTGTCTGAGAAGGGCTTCTGCTCGAGCAGGGCGAATAGCCAGAGAGCGACATTTCACACCTGCGAGAGTCTTGCTGGAAGCCACTGTAAAATCGAATTGGTACATCCTCTTGAGAGGTGCACTCTCTTTTGCTTTCTATTCGCCTGCCTGCAGCTAGAGTGCACTTTCGTTTGACGTGCACCTGATTTCCTCCTTGGTAGCTGGTCACACCGATTCTTCCAGACTAGCGGCTACCTCTCTGAGGGGTTTGTCGTTGGTGGTTTGAGGTTGAGAGGGAAGAGATCAGTGAAAAAAATCTTTCTGTGTGAGTGGAAGGTTTTCAGCGATGAGAAAGGGAAGACTTAAAAAGTCGAAGGGAAAAGCAGCCCTCCCTGGTCCCCACGCCTCCTGTTGCCCCTACTCCACACGCGTGACCTCCTTCGGAGACCCCAGGTGGCACATCAGTATTTGATCTGCTCGCTCCCCTCCAGCGCGCTGCCGGCGTTGGGCCACACACCACCCAGCTGCTGAAGCCAGCACTCAGCGCCACAAGCAGCTTCGGAAGGACCATCTCCGTGCTCGCCCCCTCCTTGGGCTGCTTGTGTTTCGGGGACCCCGGGGCGAGGCGAGGTGAGGTGCCCACCATGCTGGACTGCCTGCGCCTGGCGCTGCTCTGCGCGCTGCCCTGGCTCCTGCGGGCGGCGGTCCCTGGCCACCAGGAAGAGCCCCTCGCGAAATCCGCAGAGCTGCGGCGCGATCCGCGAGACCCCGCCAGGGGAGCGGATTTCGATCGCGTCTACAGCGGGGTGGTGAGCCTCAGCACCGAGAACATCTACTCCTTCAACCACACCAGCCATCCTGGCCAGGTAAGACGCTCTCTCCCTCGGCTGACCACCCCCCCCCCCCAACTTCCGAGATCGCGGAGCCCCCTAGATACCTCAGGCTGCGCTGGGAATTGACCTCGGGAGACCTCAGGGACTAGGAAACCCTTTCCCTGCCTCTCTCCTGTAAGGCAATCGCTGCCTTGTCCCAGCCTTGGCAGCTGCTTTGGGCACCGCTCCGCTTCACCTCGTGCCCACCCCGGCCTGGTCGCTGCCATTCCTGGGCTTTGCAGAGGCGCGGGGACCCGCATCCTCTGCGGATCCTGGCTCAGGCTGGGCCTTTCTCCGGGAAGTCGGGATGGCTACGTTCGTGGGAGGAAGGAGGTGGGCGGGGGAGGACAAACCTGTTCCTAATCTCCTTATGGACCCTACTATTTCATGGCACTCCAGGAAGCAGAGGTGCTCAGAAATGGAAAGCACGTGAGAGTGAGCAGGGTTCTGCTATGGACCACACTGTGTGCTTGTTTTTCAAAAAGCCGAGTCAAAGATGTTATAACTGAGATGCTCAGGTGATCTGCCCAGGCTCTGATTATAAATAAGGGTGGAAATGTGTGTGAAAGTTCTGTAGACAAGAGTTGTGGCGAGACAAGCAGGGATAATTATTTTAGCAACCAAGCCTCTGACTTAACTGATTATATAATGTAAGACAGTACATATCACTCACATTTTCCTTCAAATAAGATAGCCTTTAAGAGGGGTGGCTCTCCAGTGTACCTGCTTCTGTCTCTACTTCCCACATAAACGTGTTTATGCATCCCCCACTACCGTGCACCTTGAGGCGTTTCAGAACCAGGTGGTTAGAATTCCTCTATACCTTCCCATCCCTGACTCTCTCATTCGGGGTCACAGCTGAAAAACTTCCTTCGTTAAGCATGTCATTACTCTTTAGTGCCTTTCTGCTGTGTGAACTGAGAAAGTGCCCCAAGTTCTCCATCTCCCAGCTTGCATCAAATCCTATGGCATTGTCTCCATGGCAACACAGTCCTCGCCCGGGCCAGACCTCCTGGAACCTGAGGTAGTGCCCTGGAGCAGCGGAGTTGCTGGATGCAAAGCCTTTCTATCGCATACAGAAGAAAGAGGGCAGTTTTTATTTTCATGTCCTACACAAGGGACTCCTGACTGCCCTGTTTGGAATGCCCACTAGCTGGCCGATATCTTGCATGTAAGATAGATTCCTACCCCCGTGGTTTCCTGGAACTAGATGAGAGTCTTGAAACGCCAGCTTCGTCCAAAATCAAATAGCATGTGCGAAGAAAATCATCACAGGCTTTGGTGCTTCTTACAGTTCTGCTGCGAGACAAATGCGACGCTTTACTTAGTTTTCTTTCTTTCTCTCTTCTTTCCTTTAAGGTTTGTTTTGTTTTTATCAGTATGTATGAATGCCTGCATGTATGTATGTGTACCACATGCTTGTGTGATGCCCACAGAGGCCAGAAGAGGGCGCTAGAATTCCCAAGAATTGGAGTTATCTGCAATTGTGAGCTGCTACGTGTGTGGTGGGAACTGAGTGGAGATCCTCTGAAAGAGTCCCGTGCGCTCTTTCACGTGGCTGACCCCTCCCCAAGCCTACTTGCTGAGATAGTTTTATTATTTAGACCAAGCTGGCCTCAAATGCATCATCCTATTCCTCAGTGCTGAGATTACAGGCACGTTCAATCCCTTCAGGAAGACTAAAGGCTGGTTTGTTTGTTTTGGTTTTGTTTGTTTGTTATTGTTGGTTGGTTGGTTGGTTGGTTGGTTTGGTTTGGTTTGGCTTTGCTTCTGCCTTTTTCCCCTTAGAACTGTGAAAATCCCTCTACTGAACACAGAGGAGCTCTCCTGCTTAACTTTCCTTTGGACACTTGAGATATTGAGGGCTATAGCTATATACATGTCCTCTGCAAACTGAATGAGAAGACAAAAAAAAAAAAAAGCCTAGAGAATAGTTAAGATGAAGTTAAATAAAGCAAATACATACTGGAAAAATACTTCCTTTTGTCCTTTCTGTTTTGCATACATGTACATTAAAGTGCTCTTTGCTCATGAAACAATGGTGATCATTTCAAAACCAGATATACATACATAGTACAATAAAAGTCAACAACAGGGGCTGGAGACATGGCTCAGTGGTTAAGAGCACTGACTGCGTTTCGAGAGGTCCTGAGTTCAATTCCCAGCAACCACATGGTGGCTTACAACCATCTGTAATGGGATCTGATGCCCTCTTCTGGTGTGTCTGAAGAGAGTCACTTAAAAAAAAAAAAAAAGTTAACAGTAAGCAATGCTTCAATTTTTCACTAATATGTTACTAGTCCTAAAAAAAAAAAAAAAAAAGTTGATAAGCATGGGCCTGACAGATTTAAAATATTTTAATGCCAATGTGCATTAATATATACCAGGGCGTGTGTGTGTGTGTGTGTGTGTGTGTGTTTGTATTAGAGAAAAGAACCTTTGACCTTTTTAGTCTGAGAGATTAAACCCTCCCCCGTTCTTCCAGTCACATCACTGTTGATTTCTCCAGACCAGCATTCTGTCCGATCAAACTATTACTCTGGGTTCCCACCCGTGGCCACCTCCCTGCTTGGTATGTTTTGCTGCAATAGCTCCTCCTTCAAACACCATCAACACAGTCTGCAGCAGAATTTTACTGAGGGTTTGAAATAGCAAGTGGGATTACTGTACAGCATAAGACAAGTGGTGGGGTACACCAGAAATCTGCAATACTGTACTGACTAGCAGTGCCCCATGGAGGGCAGGAAGGATTTTTGAGAGGGTTGCTCTTTATTTTCAATTGTGATCTGACCAACTTCTTGGCCACCCCCTCTCCCCACAGTCCCAAATGCTGGCCACCACAAAATTTCATATTTCCCCACAGTAAACACTGTTGAACCTCCATTTCCAACTCCAAACTGACTGAGGCTCAACTCAGCTCTGTGGTGTCTGGAGGAGGAGCTTGGTGAATGGTTTTCCCCTAACCTGAGCAGTGTGTGGGTAAAGCAAGGCTCCCTCTAGTTTGGGATCATTTCCCACTAACCCTCTTCAGTCAAGATTTTGGTTTGGAAAAAAAAAGTGTCCAGTTTTTGTTTTTGAAGTTTTAAATCTTTTGTTCTTCTTTTCAATCCATTCTTGTTTGTTTGTTTTGTTTTTTTCTTTATCTTGAAGGAGAATTTTTGTATTAAATTTTGGCTTTGGGGAAGGGGAGGGGCAAGAGCTTTTGCCCTGGGCCTTTCAATCAGCCACTGCCTCTCCTTTAACCCATGGAATGGTCTCACCCGACCCGGCTACACTAGCTGAACTCAGCACCAGGAAACATCTGATATGCCTTGAGGCAGGGACTCGTGTAAATATAAAGTTGAGATTTAAAAAAAAAAAAAACACTGAAAGGATGGACTGACCAGTTTAAAGATAAATAGTGGAAACAGTGGCCAGAGGTTCAGGTTCAGCAAGGTAGGGTTCATTTCATTTCCCTAAGGAGGAAGTTGCCCAAGGCTCCCTTGATTGGAAGTTAGTTACACTGAGCAAACAGGATCCAAAACCACAGGGCTCAGTCAACCAAAAGGAAATCACCTTGCAGGAAAGTGACTAGGGAAATAGTGACTGAGACAAGGACACAAACACAAATCTACAAAGAACGGAGAGCACCATCAGAAACCCTTACAAAAAACTGTAACTGCTGCCCTGTAGCCTTCCATCTTCCCTGACCGGGGCAGGGCAGAAGCCCACATTGGCCATAGCACTGAGATCTTTTTCAAAACATCCCTTTTGTTTCCTAAACTGGAGCATGTATCTCTTTTTGTTATCTCTCCTTTAAAGGAGCATACAAAGTAATATGTTTCATTGTGTTGCTTTACAAACTTAACTTTGTTTGGGTCGACCCTTCTCCCTTCCTGATCCCCTATTTCCTGGCTGAACCCTAACCCTTCCCCCTTGAATCCCCAGGCCTCCTTTCCTACTTCTGTATGGTGTATTCTGTTACCCCACCTTCCTTACAATCTCTTTTTCTCTTTTATGGTCACAGACAAAAGAATGAGCCTTGGTGAACAATCTCTGAGGGAAAAAAAAAGCATTGTTCAACACAGGGCATTCTCTTGATGGTGTTCTGACACCTTTTACTTTCATGAACTATACATCTACCTAAGTGGATATATAAAAACTAAAATCTTGCACACACGTACGAAAAGATATTGCAGCTTTTGTCTTTCTAGGCCTGAGTTGCTTTATTTACTGTAATAGTTTCCAGCCCCACCCATTTTTCTGCAAGTTTCATAATTTCATTTTTCCTTACCTCTGAATAAAATTTCATTGTGTATATATGTGCTACATGTTCACTAGTGATTGTTCTGTTGATGAACGTCTACTCTGATTCCATTTCCTTATTGTGAGCAGAGCGTCTGTGACCATGGATGTGCAAGAATCTCTGCCTACAACATAGAGTTCTTTGGTCTTATTCCTGGGAGCAGTATAATTGGGCCCTATGATAGCTCTACTTGTATTTTTTGGGAAGTCTCCGTACTGCTATTCGAAATGGCTGCCCAGTTTATAGTCACAGCAACAGTGAATAAGGGTTCCTCTCTCTCCTACTCTTTCCAGCCTTCTTGCTTTTCTGTTCTTAACAGTAATCATTCTGACTCAAGTGACATGGAATCTCAACCTCTGTTTAGAATTGCATTTCTCTGATGGTTACAGACATTAAATAATTTATTGGCCATTTTTGTTTCTTCTTTTGAGAAGTGTCTATTGGTTCATAGACCATTTATTGACTAGCAGGGGTCATTTTGTGTTTAAAATTTAAAACTCTTTGTATGTTCTCCATGCTAACACATCCCCTTTCGCAAGCTCTAGTATGGATGGCAAATATTTCCTTCTTTCGGTGGCTTCCTGTTACTCTTCTGATAGTTTCCTTTGCTGTAAAAAACCTTTTTAAAAGTTTTCTTTTTCTTTTTCTTTTTTTTTTTTTTTTTTTTTTTTTTTTTTTTTTGGTTTTCCGAGACAGGGTTTCTCTGTGTAGCCCTGGCTGTCCTGGAACTCACTCTGTAGACCAGGCTGGCCTCGAACTCAGAAATCCACCTGCCTCTGCCTCTCAAGTGCTGAGATTAAAGGCGTGTGCCACCACTGCCCGGCAATACTTTTTCTAATATTAGTAGCCATAAGACATGTGGTTCCTGTCTGGGCTTTCTACTATGTTCTATTGGTCGACATCTGTCTTTTTGTTTGAGCACTATGCTGTTTTTGGTCACCATGGCTCTGGAGTATAATTTAAGATCAGATATTCTGATTTGAGTAAGATAGTAATTTTCACATAGTTACTTCTGCTGTTGTAGGGGCACAAACTATTTACCTTATGCCCAGTGTCTTCCTCAATTTATTTTTTCAGTTTCTTACTTTCTTGGATAGGAAGAATTTAGAAATGCTTTATTTTTTAATCAAATTTAAAAAAATTTTTTTGAAAAATTTATGTATAAGTATGTAATGTACATAATTGCCAAACCTCCCTTTACCCCTAGAACTACTCCCATGTATCCCTCACTTCCCCTCAAGTTCATTCCTCCTTCTTTAATTTTAATTGGGGTGTGTGTGTGTGTGTATGTGTGTGTGTGTGTTTAGGGTTCAACCCTGGAGAAGACTAATTCTCCTTTTCTTAGCAGACATTCCTTATCTGTAGCTCTTCATCTAGAAGGAGGCCTTATGAGATTTCCTCTGTAGTACCAAGGAAGTGTTCGTGTGCCCCGAAAGACAATTCAAGAGCCAATGAAATCAGGGTCTTTATTTGAGCTAGCTCAGGCTGAACTCACTGCTGCCCTGCAGGATGGTTCTGGTAGAAGAAATGCTGTGAATATTTATCAAGATAAGGTTTTACAGAAAGCAGCAAGTGAGGGGTGAGTGTTTCTAATCAGACAAGCATCTAATTGGGGAGCTACTGTGGCCTTTAGCATAATTGGCTGGTGCTGGAAGCCGAGCCATAAACTTAATTTCTGATTTCTTCCTAATTGATGGTTTTTAGACAGATAGTTTTTAGCTTGTTGGGGATTAACTTGCTAACTTGTGCTAATCACTGGATTTGTTGGGGGAGATTAACCTGGAGACACGGGTCTTGTTGGGGTTAGCCTAGAAACAGGTTTTGCTGGGGGGGGGGGGGGGATAACTTGGAAACTGATGCTAGGTACTGACCTGTTAGTTTGAGTTCAAACTTAGGTCAGGTCCTCTAAAATGAAGTTTGAACCCAAAATTTGGTCTCTTACCTCCGTCCATGTTGTCACTGTGCTGGCCTTATTCAGGTGACCAAACTTCAGAGGTTTCATGGGTTCAGCTTCCCTGTCATCTATAGAAGACACCACCTCATGGGAGACATCATGATTCTTTGGGTCCTACAATCATCCTGCCTCCTTTTCTCTGATGCCCCCTGGCCCTTAGGTACAGGGGTTGTGTTGTAGATAGATCAGTTAGCGTTGGGCATCTCAGATAGTCACCTGGTTTGTGCATTTTGACCAGTTGTGGCTTTATGTAATGGCCTCCATCTGCTGAAAGAAGGAGCTTCTTTGATGAGGGGTGAGAACGACATTTGGCTGGCGTAAGGATAAATATTTATAATACAGTAAGACATGATACTTGTTTGGGAAAGTGGCAGTGGCAAGTTCTTCTCTAGGGTCCACGACCCCAGCAGGCACAGGTAGTTGTCTGTGTTTACTGCCTCAAGCGTAATGATCTCCTATTGAGTGGCCCTGAAGTCCCATTAAATGCCAAGGCTTCCATACCACTGCTGTACCCTTGGAAACATCTTACCATGCTCATCATTAAGTGTGGTGCATGGGCTTGACAGCTATGGTTCATCCATAGAACTATTGATTCCTCTCTACCCCAGCAGCTTGTCTAACACCTTCTGGTGCCATAGAGCTATTCCATCTCAGGGAGATGGCTTCTAGGTCGGTTCCATCTGGATTCCTCCACGTCATGCATCCAAAGTATATGATGTCATCAGCATTAGAGTCTTACCTTCAAATTCTGGGAGGCAACTGAGGACGACAGCAATAGCCTGTATTATCTGGGGAGTGTCTTCAAGTTCCCTGACCAAGAGCATGAAGAGAAGTTTCCCATACCAGGCACTGGGGTTTTGTTATATAGTCCATCACTCTTGGGGTGGGGCATTACCAACTCAATAGTATAGCTTTATTAAAACTACATACAGTGCATCCATGTGTGCATGCATGTACGTGTGTGTGTGTGTGTGTGTGTGTGTGTGGAGATCTTTCACCTTATTTAGGTTTATTCATAGTATTTTCAAAGCTGTTGCAAATGGGATTTTTTTCCTAATTTTTCTCTGCAAGTCTGTTATGCATATAGAAAAGCTACTGCTTTATTGTTGTTAATGATTTTGTATTCTTCGGCTTTACTGAAAATGTTCCAAGAGCTTCCTCTTTCTTTCTAAGTATAAAACCACACTGCATATCTCTATGGTAAACAGAGCTAATTTGAACTTTTTCTTCTATTGTGTACCCTTCTATTTGTCTTCCTCGTCTCTAGACAAGACTTCAATTACTACACTGAATAAGAGAAGAAACAGTGGCCACCTTTTTGTAGATCTATATTTTAAAGAAAATTTTCTTAGCTTTTTTTCCAGTTTAGTGTAACTTTGCCCATTAATCTTTTAGTGATATATATGGTATAACCTGTCCTCTTGAGTTCCACACAGATGTCATCACACACATGAACCTCACTCATACAATCACACATATGTGCACGCACATGCATACACATGCACACACACAAGTTTTAAAGAAAAACATTTTTTAAATCCTTAATGTAATTTGGCAAATTTTTTTCTTGTCATTATTCCCTAAACCATACAACATCACTTTTTAGTTAGCATTTGTATCCCATTGGCTAGTGTGAGTAATGTGATTTAAAGAAAGCATTGGATGTGCATATGTTGTAGGAAAACAGTGTGTGTGTTACATAAGGCACTCAAGCATCTGCAGGATTGGTATCCCTGGCGGTCTCTGTAACAATCACAAGGATGCTGACACACAATCAGAGCACACCTGGAAAGGGACTGAGAAGAGTTAAAACTTAGCTGCAGAGGCCTCAGTTCTCCCTTTTTTGTAAAGAGTCAGGACATGTGGGTTCACTGTGTACTGAGGCCATGAGACCAATTTTGCTGTCCTCACACAGCTTCCTTCTAAACAGGACCACTGCCTGCTGGAGGGAGGCATATCTCATTAACACATTATCTGGATGAACAGGCCTGCAGCAGCACATACCCTGGCAGATCTGGTGTCTGGGAAAGGCCTGTTTCCTAGCCTGCAGCATGGACAAAGGGTCGAGAGTGCAGAGTGGGTTGGGTGGGGCAAGTCTCATGCAAAGCAAGGTATCAAGGTGTTGTCTTATAAAGGCAACCAATCTCATCCCCATGACCTCATTACTTCCCCAAAGACCCAATTTCAGACATCATTTGAGACAATTAGGATTCACCCTGCAAAGAATGGGGGTGAGGTGTGAGACACAAGCATTCAGTCTGTAGAAACCACCTCCAATATTTCTCTCTTTCACTGGGAAAATGACATCAGTTGGTCATGAGGGTCCCTGAGCGCTGAGATAGCTTTGCATGTGGAGCTGATATTCTGGGGGGGGTGGGGGGGGGCACAGCAGCCTGATTAAGTGCTGCACTGTGGAATGGACTCTGTAAGTTTGTGCTGTTACGAAGAGACATGGAGCTGGGGTGAACTGATGTATGAAGCACACACCAGATTTCAAAGGCCAGATAAAAACAGTATCAAATGTTTTGCTGATTTCTCTGTGTGTATTTAAATGGTACTATCTTTAGATACTTAAGATTGAGTTGTTTTGTAAAATTTATTCCACCTACCGGGATTTTGCCTTTTCAACCTAGCTACTGGGGGATTTTTAAACAGGCATGTAGCTCATTTTATTTATTTATTTGCTTGTTTATTTACTTTACATCCCGATCGCAGCCCCCCTCTCCTCCTAGTCTCCCCTCCCCCAGCTCCTCCCCCAGCCCCTCCCATAGCTCCTATTCTACTTCTATTGGACATCACTGCACCATGAACTACTACTATGTTTCAGAGAAACCCGACATCCCACATACAGTTCAGTTGGAGCAAAGTGAGCTTTAAAGGGTCATGATAGGTAAGCAGAAAGAAGGGGAAAGGTACTTTGGGTGTGGACAAGAAACCTGATTTCTTCTCTGGCAAGACTCTTTATCGTGAGCTGTAGGCCTGTTAACAAGCACTTTCTCTCTCGCTGGCTGATTGATGAGCTTAAGCTGCCGCTTATAAAGAAAATGGGAGACAAATGCTTCGTTCTTCCCTTGCCAAATTCTAAAATAATGCATTGGTCCCCAGCTCCCTAGTGATGCACAGTTCCAGTTATTGATTTAAACATGTTTCATACATCTTAGGTCATTATTGCTTTTGTTTTTATTTAAGGACAATAGCCCATTGGAAACTGAAGGCCAACTTGAACTGGCTTTGAATTATTTTGACAGGTCTGTCTGTTTGTTGTTTTGACTTTTTTAAAAGATGAATTTATTTATTTTATGTCTATGAGAACATTGTAGCTGTCTTCAGACACACCAGTAGAAGGCATCAGGTTCCATTACAGATGGTTGTGAGCCACCATGTCCTTGCTGGGAATTGAACTCAGGACCTCTGGAAGAGCAGTCAGTGCTCTTAACCACCGAGCCATCTCTCCAGCCCTGTTGTTTTGATTTTTGAAAAGGGTCTCATGTTGCCCAGACTGGCTTTGAAATCACCATGTAGCCAAAAGTGATCTTGAACTACCAATCCTCCTGCCTCCACCTCCCAAGTGCTGGGATCTCTCTCTCTCCCTCTCCCTCTCTCTCACACACACACACACCACACACACACACCATGACACCTGAGTGACCTCTTGCTTTCATAGTAGTTAATTCTGCTCTTAACCTGCCATTGGGCATGCATTTAGGATGACCAGAATAGCAAGAGTGAGAAACCCTGCCCAGAGGCCACAATACAAGAACTAGAGTCCCTTATTGCCAATAAAATCTGACCCTTTGGGTGGGCAGGTCTAAGGAATGCTGTGTATCTGGGGTTGATATCCTTACTTCCCACTCAGAGTTGCAAACCTGAGGTTTTACCTGCTCTCAGGTATGGTCTACTCCCCCTTTCTTTCAGGCCCCAAATTCTACTTCTCAGCTAGATAAGCTTGGTCTCACATTCACTCTCTCCCACAGTGAGAAAGCATCTGCCTTAAATAGTGATGTCAATACTACCACAAACCGCCGGCGTGGTGGCGCATGCCTTTAATCCCAGCACTTGGGAGGCAGAGGCAGGCAAATTTCTGAGTTCGAGGCCAGCCTGGTCTACAGAGTGAGTTCCAGGACAGCCAAGGCTACACAGAGAAACCCTGTCTCAAAGGGAAAAAAAAATACTACCACAAACCACAGGGCTACCAGGAGCAGTCTGGCTTGTTCCTGTGGTTCCTAGGAAACAAAGCATACCGCATCATCATACCACCGAGCTGCTGTGCATAAGGTTAACATGGCCAGTTCTTCTGGTGAAGCAGTACTATGCTTCATATGTGTTAGGCTCCTTGGTTTTATTGTATTTCTGAATTCGAAGAATTGATTGATTGATTGATTGATTGATTTTGTCAGAATTTTCTTTGACCTGCAAAACACGCACCTGTATAAACTTTTATTTCTTAATTAAACATTTATTTTGAGAACTTCATACATAAGGACTGTTTTATTTAAATATCTCAAACTCCTCCCGTGTCTTCCTATTCCTTTTCAATTTCCTGACCTCTTCTTTAATTATTACACACACACACACACACACACACACAACCTGTTGCGTCCATTTGATGCTGGTCATGTGTATGTGTTAGGGATGACCACGTGGAGTAAGATAACCTAGCAGGGAGCTTTTCCCTGAAGAATATCAATTTTCCCTTCCTCAGCAGCCACCAATTGCCTATAGATCTTCATCCAGGGACAAGGCCCTGTCAGATTTTCCCCAGTTGTGTTGGCGTGTCACCTGGTGTTGTCATTGTGCTGGTTTTGAGATTTCAGTGGCCTTTAAAGAACTATTAAAAGAGAAAAGATTATCACTGAGATAATAATCTTTGAGTCTCAACCTCCAGGTCGGATATTGAGTCCCAAGTTCAAATCTCTAGGGACCACTCAAGCGTGTTATGCCTCGATTTTGAATTTGCAGTTAAAGGAATCATTGGTTTTGGTTTGGTTTTGCAAAATATAAATGTCTATTAGTGGTCTCTGAAATATGATAAACTTCATATTTTCTCTAGATTATAAGGCACCTGCTGTGATTTATGCATCTTTTAAATATTTCTCAGTGAAAATATTTTTATTCATACCCAAGTCAAGACAGTAGATAAAGAAGTGATGGATGTTGGAGGAAAAATGGGGACCAGTGTTTTTCTCCCTTTCACTACTTACAAAAACCCTCTTTGTTTTATAAAATCAAACAGATGCAAAGTTTACCGTTTTCTGACTTTCCCCCCAATTTAGAAAGTCTTTCTACTGCTTAGAAGTTTTGTTTCCAACTGTTTCTCTCTCTCTCTCTCTCTCTCTCTCTCTCTCTCTCTCTCTCTCTCTCTCTGAGTGTGTGTGTGTGGTGTGTCTGTGTGTGTGTGTGTGTGTGTGTGTGTGTGTGTGTGTGTGAGTGTGGTGTGTGTGTGTATGTGTGTGTGTGTGTGAGTGTGGTGTGTGTGTGGTATGTGTGTCTGTGTGTGGTGTGTGTGTGGTATGTATGTGTGTGTGGGTGTGTGTGGTGTGTGTGGTGTGTGTGGGTGGTGTGTGGGTGTGTGGTGTGTGCAGGTGTGTGTGGTGTGTGTGGGTGGTGTGTGCGGTGTGGGTGGTGTGTGGGTGTGTGCGCTCTCCAGTCACATGTACATGCACTGAGCTTGGTTTCCAGCTCCTTTGTTCTCTCTAGCTGTCCCTCCTGCTGAGTGGCACATCAATACGCTTGCTCTGCTGTGGGTTTGTTTGGGGTTATTCTTGGTGTTATTTTTACTGTTGTGATGGCCTCTTCTAACAGGACATTTTAAACATCTGAAACAATATACAAAGATTTTCTGCTTCTTTCCCCCCACTGTGGTCTCAGCTGGCTGCATACAGCATCTCCCCTGTCTTCGTTTGCTGTGGATTTTAGTCTAAAAGACCTGAAGAGACATGCTGTTGGAAGATGCCAGCATTTCCATCTCCTTTTCAAAGAGAACTAGCCTCTCGATGTTGGTGTTACAGGTTGCCATGAAGTGCCCCAGAGTACGATGGCTGGCTCTTCTGTCATTGTTTAACTCTGGAGCTAACAGAAGTTCCATGTCAACACAGTAGGAATGTGGTACAAATTGCTCCAAGGCATAGCTAATGAGCTATCAGAGTTAAGGTGTCTGCATAGGAAA
Organism: Mus musculus; assembly: GCF_000001635.26. Lineage (NCBI taxonomy): Eukaryota > Metazoa > Chordata > Mammalia > Rodentia > Muridae > Mus > Mus musculus. The sequence continues at coordinate 44,319,895 of NC_000082.6, read as the reverse complement.
ATATCAAATATAACACAAGACTACCAGAACAGAAGATAGAATAAAAACCATCCATTTCAGGTTTATAAAAACATGTTTTAGCCAAGTGTGGTGGTGCATGCCTTTAATCCCAGCACTTGGGACGCAGAGGCAGGTGAATTTTTGAGTTCAAGGACAGCCTGGTCTACAGAGTGAGTTCCAGGACAGCCAGGGCTACACAGAGAAACCCTGTCTCAGAAAAAAAAAATGTTTTAATTACTGTGATGGTTTGTATATGCTTGGCCTAAGGAGTGGCACTAATAAGAGGTGGGGCCTTGTTGGAGTAGGTGTGTCACTGTGGGCATAGGCTTTAATACCCTCTACCTAGCTGCCTGGGAGCGAGTCTTCTTCTAGTTACCTTCAGATGAAGCTGTAGAACTCTCAGCTCCTCCTACACCATAATTGCCTGGAGGTTATGATGAAGCCTGCATGTTCTCACCTTGATGATACTGGGCTGAACCTCTGAACCTGTAAGCCAGCCCCAATTAAATGTTGTCCTTATGAGAGTTGCCTTGGTCATGGTGTCTGTTTACAGACCTAAAACCCTAAGACAATCACCACTACGTTTTTCTTAGCTATTGTGAAAATAGAAAATTTTAAATCTTTCCTTAATGAACTAGTTGATTATTTAAGTGTGTAGGTGAGGTACACATGATTATAGTTTGCTTAAAAATTGGAGTCAGCAATAAGAGCATCACATTCTATTAAATCACCCATCTAAGATCTTTTTGGCTTAAATAAACTGGTGTCTAGAATCTGTATAAAATTCATTTATACAAAGGCAATAGGTTTCTGTTTTAACAGAAAGTGTTTGGACACTGGTGAGATGCAGGTAAAGGTCCTTGCGTCACACTTAAGAACCTGTGTTCAATTTCAGGGGCCCTCATGGTAGAAAGACAAAAATCTACTCCCAAAAGTCATCCTGTGGCTTCCATGAGCACACTCTGGCCTGTGCATGCCCTACCCCCAAATAATAGATAGATAGATAGATAGATAGATAGATAGATAGATAGATAGATAGATAGATAGATAATTGTGATTAGAAATGGAAAGGTATTTCATTTCTGGAGAAGTAGCCATTTTATGCAGCAGACATAAGTTACCCTTTAAATGCTCACAGTACATACATGTAAGCCCAGGACAAAAATAGGAGGATGCTACAAGTTCAAAGCCTGCCTGAGCTACATTTCATGTTCTAGGCCAGCAGGGCATGCATAGCAAGACTCTGTCTCAAAAACCCCGATGGAAGAACAAATTGTTAACAGTAAGATGAACACAAAGATTTTGCCGAAGTAATTCCTTACTTTGAGTTTTTATTCATTCAATACATTTGAGTGATAACAGCAGACAAAGAAACTGATTCTATTAGGAGGAAGGGCACGGCGATTCTGATCTTGTACAACATTGAATGGGACATTATTAACTGACGATTTAACTGCGTGAAGCTGGCTTGAAGGTAGCTTGTACTGCAAATGTATCTGGAGACTGCTAAAAAGAAGCTGTCTTTACTAATAAGAGAGCTACAATCATTCACTTCCTTGCCCCAGTGGCCAGAAGTGGGACATTTTCTTTCTCTTTAGATGACCAGCTAGTACCCAAATCCCCATTTTACAGAATCCTCTCTCTCTAGTTAGCCTCAAGGATGGTTAGAAATGACAGAGTGTCCAACCCCGAGAGTTCTACCACAGCAAAGGGTGAGGATTGCCTATGGTTCGGAAATACTCCAAGCGTTTAGATAAAACACTTTTATTTCTAAAACTGGCAGCAAATGAGATAGATGATCCAGCATTATCAGGCGAATAAAAAGCCTTCTCTGGGCACTTGCAGTTAGTATCCTGGACCTGCAAAAATAAGAATGGAAGTTGAGCCGGGCGTGATGGCGCATGCCTTTAATCCCAGCACTTGGGAGGCAGAGGCAGGCGGATTTCTGAGTTCGAGGCCAGCCTGGTCTACAAAGTGAGTTTCAGGATAGCCAGGGCTACACAGAGAAACCCTGTCTTAAACTCCCCCCCCCAAAAAAAATGGAAGTTGACCCTTCCCCCTTTCTGATAAACACACATGTTCTTTCTACTTTGTTTCTCGCTGACATCCACCCTTGGCTTCCACTATCCATAACTCGGATCAATCCGATGGCCCAGTACTGCTACATGACTGCACTTGTTATCCCCTGACTGTCCATCGCTTATATCAGTGTCCCCTCCCATCAGTCTTCCCAGTTCCATGGGCCTGAAGAAATGCTTGTGTCACTGCTATGGTAGCATACAGAATTTTTTTTTTAATCTCCTAAAAATCCCCTGTGTCTTGACAATTGTGTGAACAACTGTCCCCAAGCAAAGCAGCCTTTAGTCCTGATTCCTGCTTCCCTACCTGGTACAGCATCCCTCCTGAGAAGTCACTCTTATCAAGCTTTTCATACCTGAGGCAGGGCCTGAGCTGCCTCAGACACAGCGTACTTCGGTGTTAACATGATCCCTGTGGTGGCTACGCATAGAATTGGTTAAAGTCCCATCAGCCTCATTCAGTTTTGGAACTATCTTTTACATTCTTGGGCTATGGTGAAGGAAGATATAAAGACCTGTCTGCCTGCCTACCTGCCTCCCTCCCTCCCTCCTTCTCTCCCTCCCTCCTTCTTTCCTCCTTTCTTTTCTTTCCTCCCACCAGCATCTGTATGGCTTTGAACAAATTAGTATAAAATGTCTGGGTTGACCTCACTTTCCTCAAATAGAGAGTGAGCACTGTGACACCCAGATCTTCACTTCCCTGGGTAGTGTCACCTATCAGATGGAAGATGGTGGGAGGCAGTGTGTTTGTCCTGTAGGACACCAAGAGGAGAAGAAGGCAAAGCCACTCTTCCGATGCCCTGGGTTCAAATGACAGAAGAGCTCTGGGCCGTTCATCAGTCATTATTGACTATCTGTTACCTGCAGTGGAGACGAGCTTACAAGCCCAAATGGTGGAGCAGAGGGGTACCTCACAGGCAGGATTGCCATTTCCCTTTATGGCATGGCTTCTAGGAACAGCTCATTCATCTCATTGAAAAGAGCAGTTTATCCCTTGGGGCCTTCTTATTCCTCCCGCTGTCAGATTCTCAATGTTCCCGAGCCAGAGCTTTTGCCTCCAAGAACGCTGTGTAAGCCACGTCGTGTTAGTTCCATTATGCTATCAATAACCTAGATATGAAACCTTTTCTATAGGCCTTCATCTTTCATTTTATTATCAAAATGTTATATTAGAAATTTCAATTCCAGCCTGCACAGGTTGCCTATTAAAGGGATGTGTCATCGTGGGCGGGCCAGGAATACTGAACAACACAGGCAAGCTGGCTGCTTGGGGGTGATCTTAGTTCATTCAGTAAATATTGATTCCTTTCTGTGTGAGGCAGTGTTTGGACAGCAGTGTAGATGTGGTTACTATCTTTGTAAAGATGGGTGGTTTATATACAGTGTTAGCTAAGCAATCATTTAATTCACTTGGAAGTTTCTGGGGAAGGATAGTGAAGACACTTTGGGAAGAAGGTTTTCCTAAAAGTCAGAAAAGTAGGGAGAAAGCAGAGCAAGGAAAACGTGGCCAAATAAAGGGAAGGCCGTTGTGGATGGAGGTACGGGGTGAGGAGGAGGAAGGCCGAGACGCGCAGTGGCAAAACTGGAGGAAATGCATTTGTCTGGAGCCTGAGATGCACACAGGGCTGTTACAGTTGGGATGTGGTCTGTCTTGTTAAGAGGGTTGGGGCATTATCCTGAGAGCAATGGAAAGGCTTTGGAAGGTTTCAAATGGCATTGCCCTGTTGCCACACCACCTGTGGAGAACCACTCTGGGCTCGAAGGCTGCTTTGTAGCATCCTTGATTCCCAAGTGAAAGTGTGAGAAGGCAGAACTGACTGGCAGGAAGAAGAATGTGTATGCACATACCAAAGGAGCCTGAGGCGGGGGCATGCTGGGAGCAGGGCAGGAGAAATCCAGCCTGCATGCAACACCAAGGTTGTTCTACAGAACCTGTTGCTCTGCAGAGCACACGTAGGAAATGCTGCCTGGGTATCGTCCTAGGAACTGGTATCAAAGATATGTCTAGAAGACTAAAACTTGTCATGGGATGCCTGGCCCTCCCACACCAACAGCTACGCTTTTCCATCTTACTAGGCTTCCTCACAGGTTATACACAAGTTTCACAATCCCAGTGGAGTCCCTCTGGCTTTAGCATCTCCAGGCTCCATTCCTTCAAGAGAAGCACCAGCCTGTGCTGGTGGGACATCCTATCAACCAACTAGATTTGCTCATCTGTGCATGGCTTCTCCCCCTCCCCCATATTTATCTGTGCCATCTCTTTGCCTTGCTCTTGTGAGGGGGATAAAGAGGTAAAAATAACTATTTTTTGGCTTGAGACTAAACCCAGGGACTCATTCTCTGGGTTTTTTTCTTTTTTATACACTGACTGAGTGCATTACAGACAAACTCCTCCTAGAGCCATTTGAAGGCCTACTTAAGTAATGCTCTGAAAGTGGAACATGCTAGAAAATTACTGTAATGATTGTAAGAGTTGTAATATGATTGTGTTTATCATGGTTTTATTCTATAGTAGAATCGCTAGATGGATGTCATTTATAAGTTTCAACAAGTATTTGTGACTGTGAATGTTACTAAGGAAATTGACATCTTTGTAAACAATATGGAGCTAAGCAACTATAAGCAGCTTTCTCTTCAACATCCACGAAAACAATTCTTGAGACAAACAGAAGGGACCTTAGAAAGGCCACATTGGAGAGCATAAACCATTTCTAACTTTGCAGTAACATCAAGGCAGAAGTGACATATCATCCCTTGGTGTCTTCTCTGGCTATCAGATGAGAGGCACATCTTTAGTTGGACACAAATAGAAGGCTGTGGCACCTCATCTTCCTTCGTTGCCGTCTTGATCTGTCTGTGTCTGGGTCCACACAGTCCAACAAATGTTCTAGCCTCAGCATGACCCCTGAGGACTTGTAGTAGAGCTAGTTTCAGGCAAATAAGGCATCCCAAACCACTGATGTCGATGGCTAAGTGCTTCATGGATTTTGTGGGACATTAGGTTACCTAGGATGTCAAAGGGACAGGCACATGGCCCATGCTCAGTATCCAGATGCATCTACTCACTACTTTCAATGCTGAGCAAGTGATACAAAGATGGGAAGAGATTTATAATGTGCTGGTGATGGGGACAACATAAAACGTACTTGGTAGTGACAATATCCAATAACCGTTAGGTGTTGCCAAGTTGAGCCTCCCCCTTAAACCATTCCTCTTCTTCATGATGGTTGCTACAGTATCTTGCAGCTTAGTCACCTTGGTCTCCAAATGTTGTCTAGGCTTGATAACTCGGGTTCATGACCTATTCAATATCCTGGGTATATGTGCATATGCACACACACACAAACACACAATGTATGCATGTGGGCTCATGGGTGTGGAAGCCAAAGGTCAACACTGAATGTCTTCCTTTATCACTCTGCACCTTAATTTTTGAGACAGTTTCTACTGAACCTGGGGCTCATCAGCTGGCTAGGCTGGCTGCCAGTGAGCTCAGGATCCGCTTGCCTGCATCCTCCTAACACTGTGGTTACAGATGCATGCTGTCATCCCTAGCTTTTACCTAGGTGCTGGGTATCTGAACTCAGGTCCTCACGTTTGCATGGCGGCCACTTTACAGACTGAGCCATTGTCCTAGTCCAGCCCTACTAATAAGCTCTCTACCGTGTCAGTTGCTTCTCTTCTTTGTAGCTAAGAATTGTGCTTGATCCCGTGTCACCTCTCCTCCCACAGCCATTGTCATTACACCTCGAAGCTACCCTGGAACTCTTCTGTCTATAAATCTCTCCAAAGTTCTGTATATCTGGACATCCCCACTGCTTGACTCCCCTTATCCCTCAAGTGCTTCGCTACCCAAGTAAACCTGTGCTTTCTCCTTGAAACCCATAATTCTCCCTCTTCGGTAAAGGTGCAGTGAAAAGAGAGGAAAGACAAATGTGGCTTCTTTTAACCAGTGCTGGACAAGAATAAAATAAAACTGTGACATTCTCATAAAGTGTTCCCAGCCAGGAAGTTAATCAAAATAGCCTTGAGTTAACACCGTCCACACAACAAGGCAGTTCATCTCGAAAGACAGTAACACAAGGCTAGCCCTGTTTGTCATAGCTTATCTTCCTAGCTGCTCAGTGGGGATCTGGAAATACTAGTTCTTAGAGATAAGGCTTATGCTGAAATAACAGGCTGGGTGCTCAGGACTATGATTGGCCTCATGCTTTCAGGACAGGAAACCCTGAAGGGGTGGTGACAAGCCTTCTAAGCTCTATTGGAGGCTGGCTGGCTATGGGCCAATGAAACACTGAAGAAAACCTGCCATTTTCACAGTGTGACTTACCGCAGGCCCTGCTTGTAGAGATAGATACACAAACAATGGATGGCCAAACGATCCATGTAAGAAAACAGTAACCATAAACCTCTTGTCTCATGTTCCAGTGAATGTAAGGAAGCCAGACACAGGGTTTTTAAATTGCATAATAAAGAGATGTGTCTGAAAGTCTGATCATGGTATTTTAAACTTATTTTTGTTGTTAATGAAAAGTATAGCAGGTGAGCTCTTACGGGAGATAGAAAGGTTCTGTGGAAAGATGCTGAAGAAATGTTCTTAAAAACTTAAGTTACACTCTTGGATTTCAAACTAGTCACATTGTTTTGGTTTGTTTGTTCATTCGCTTGCTTTGTTTGTTGTTTGTTTTTGAAATAGGGTATCTATATGAAGCCCAGAATGGTCTCAGCCACTAGGCCTTCTTACCTTGGCTTTCTGAGTGTGGGGATTGCAGACGCAAGCCTGAATAGCTCGCACACAATTTTGGATAAGAAATCATTAATATTTACCTTGCTTTTGTCTTCTTCCATGTCAAATGGGAAGAGTTTGGATGACTTAAAAGGTCCTTGGAGCCCTTAGGTTCAAGCTCCTTTCTTTCATAAGTCTCTTTTAGTAATGGAAAAAGAAGAGAGAAAAACCCCAACTGCAAGCCCATTTACGTTTCCAAAGGCAAGCAGACCTAACTGACAACCAAGCTGAAGAAAAGAAATAACAGTCATGAAATCAACACAGTCATTTACTGACTGTAAACAGGAAAGGAAGAGGAGAAGGAGGAAGAGGAGGAGGAAGAAAAGGAAAAGGAGGGAGAGGAAGAGGAGGAAGAGGAGGAGGAGGAGGAGGAGAAAGCCATTTCCCTCCTCCATCACTGGTGTTATTGAAACTCTATAGCAAAATCTTGCCAATTGAGAGATCATCTCTGTAGTGATGGAGATCATTCACCAAGGCTATCTATAAGTCAAGAAGGAACAGTGCATGTCTCCCCAGATGAGTGAGACAGAAAATCTTTCTGTTTTGTTTTGTTTGTTTGTTGGGTTTTGTTTTTTGTTGCAGTGAGTGGTCCTCAAGCTTCCTGATGCTGTGACCATTTACTACACCGCCTCACAGCGTGGTGATCCCCCCCCCCCCCGACCATAACATTATTTTTGTTGCTACTTCATAACTGTAGCTTTGCTACTGTAATAGCAAATATCTGATATGTGGCCCCTGTGAACTGTTGAGAACTGTTGATCTAGACAGAGCTCTTAATATATCTTACATAAAAATTAAGTTACTTGGGTCATATATTTAAATGTAAAATGCAAAATTATAAAACTCCTAGAGATAACAGAGGAGAACATCTACGTGACATTTGCTTTGGTGACAACTTTTTAGATATGACAACAAAGTATTACCCTCAGCAAATGTAAAATGTATGCCCTGTGTATGATGATGTTGAGGACATAAAATGGCAAATCACAAGAAGGGAGAAAATATTACAAAACTTATATTTACCAAAGGATTGGTATCTAACATATACAAAATCAAATAAACAAACAAAACCCTCAAAGCTTAACAGCAATGAATTGAAATTTTCAATTTAAGGATAATCAAAAGGTCTAAGCATCACCTCATCAAAGAAGATAACTAGATAGACACGCTTATGAAACAATGTTCGACAGCACATATTCTTTAAAAACTACGAATGAAAATGAGGCTAGCACTGCGCATCTGGGACATTCTAAAATTCAAAACACTGTCAGTATGTGTCCTGAAAGAGTGGTACATCCTGGGCTCTTGTTTATCACTGGTGAGAGCACAAAATGATCACTTTGGAAGATGATGCTGACAGGCCTTACGAAGTTAAATATAGTCTGTCTAATCCAGCCATCACAGTCCAGATATTTAACAAAACAAGCTAGCCAGGCGTAGTGGTGCACGCCTTTAATCCCAGCACTTGGGAGGCAGAGGCAGGCAGATTTCTGAGTTCAAGGCCAGCCTGGTCTACAACGTGAGTTCCAGGACAGCCAGAGCTATACAGAGAAACCCTGTCTCGAAAACCATTAAAAAACAAACAAACAAACAAACAAAACAAACAAAACAAGCTGATCATTTGAATCCATACAAATATTTACAACAACTTTACTCACATTTGGCCCACATCGAGAGCAACCAAATATGCTCTTCAAGGAGACCACAGAGAAGTGGACTGTGGTTTGTCTAGACAACAGAGTATCGGTTAGCTCTAGAAAGCCAAGAAGGATGCAGGAATCTTTAGCAATGCATGTTGCTAATCTGAAAGCCTATATGTTGTATGGTTGACACTGTAGATGCCAAAGTATACCTTTGACATTGTACTGGCCTAGCTCAAGAATTAAATTGGCACGATATGGATTAGAAAACCGCACAGAGTTAATCACATGTTGCATTATGTGGAATACCTCATGAGTACATGAAGATCTAAAGATACTTACAGCTGAGCAATTATATCTCTTTTCTTCCTTTAAACCCCGAAATACTGCCTTCTTTTTCCCTAAATATCTCTAAAGTTTGGCCACCCCAGGACATCATTTTTAGAGAAGGTGCGAACACATCACCTCCAAATATGCTTTTTCACCATGCTGCCCCTTTGCATTTGCTGCCCCTGACAACCCCCATTCTACTTCTTTTCTACTTCTTAAAAGCAGGAAATGAAATTCCACGGGCACTATACCCTCCTTGTATTAAAAGAATAGTGACTTTATCACCACGGGTGACAAGGTGAGGTGGAATGAATTGTGTAAAACATTCTCAGACCCTTACCTTCTTATCCACCACTCTGTTGGAGCAAGTACCCAAACCCAAGTCTTGATGTCATCACAATTTTACACTTACCCTCATTCACCTGATTTGATATACAATCACACAAATCAGATATGAGTAAATAGTGATCCTAGAACTCTAACCCAACCATGCAGAATCTAGCCCAGCCGGTTACTGCCCCATCCACACCTCGCTTCATCTGAAGCTCCTGGCCATTCTTCTTTACTCTCTGCTCTCAGCCAGAAGCAAACCCAAAGGCCAGAATGTTAAGCTTGTTTTTTGTTACTACAAAGCATCACAGATTTTAAAAAAAAAATGGAGAAAACAATGTGAGAAACATTTGTGCAGCAGCAACTCAGTGTGAGACATAAAGAGGTTTCATTTATCGTCACCTTTGTCCTTTTTGGTCACCCCTCAAGCCCACCATTGTGGAAGACAGTCTTTTATGGATCTCTTACAGGAAAGGGTTGGTTGAAATGTTTTTTTTTTTTTAAAGATTCATTTATTTATTATATGTAAGTACACTGTAGCTGTCTTCAGACAATCCAGAAGAGGGAGTCAGATCTTGTTACGGATGGTTGTGAGCCACCATGTGGTTGCTGGGATTTGAACTCCGAACCTTCGGAAGAGCAGTCGGGTGATCTTACCCACTGAGCCATCTCACCAGCCCTGAAATGTTTTTCTATTTTTGTTATTTTAAGGATATTTGCTTTGCAAACAGCATTATAAAGTTCACAATGCCTCCTTCTAGAGCTAAAGGCAGGTTTCTTGCCTGTCCTAAAATAGGTACTCAATTTAAGTCCTCTAATCTCAGGTTTCCTCTCCTGTAGAGCAACTTACTGCATGTACCTAGGCATCTTTCTGGACCTACTCATGTCATGTTCAGGCTTCTCAGCAAGGGACAGTGACGCTGACCCTGTGTGCTGTGACAAGCTGTTCATCTCCAACTGGGACATTTTGTCTTTTCCCCAGTATTGTTGAACATGGCAACTGGGTTAAAATCTCAGATCCTTTCAAGTTTCTAGACTCTAGCATTTCACATTTGCTCTTTATTCTTTCTGTGTATGTATATTTTATTAAATGTGCATGTATAGACCTATGCCGTTGCTTTCCTTACTCACAAAGTTTACCTAAAAGGGACGGTAGAGAGTGGATTCCTGGCCATCCTGTTCTCTCTCAGTTTTTCTTTGTGAGCTTTGTCTACTCTAATCCATATTCCTGGCATTCGCTTCTAACCAGGGTGTGGCCTCCCGTTGCGGTTGTATTTTTGGTTGTTCTGCCGTATGCTTGTATTTTTTGGTTCTTCTGTGGTGTGGCTTCTTTTGTTTGTTTCATTTGCTTTCAGTGAAATTTCTTATTCAAGGTTTCAAGTGTGGAAGTTCTTGTCTATAAACTTAGGAGTGAAAAGAGAATTCATCTCCAACTTTGATTTTCTACTTGGTTCCTAAAGCGGCTGCATGAAATAACACTTTTATTAGCAGCAGTCAAGAGATCCTGTCTTACTCCATAGCCTTGCAAGCATGGTGAGATCGTACATTTGAGACTTCATCTTTTTTTTAAATATTTTTAATATTTTTTATTACGTATTTTCCTCAATTACATTCCAATGCTATCCCAAAAGTCCCCCATACCCTCCCCCGCACTTCCCTACCCACCCATTCCCATTTTTTTGGCCCTGGCGTTCCCCTGTACTGGGGCATATAAAGTTTGTGTGTCCAATGGGCCTCTCTTTCCAGTGATGGCCGACTAGGCCATCTTTTGATACATATGCAGCTAGAGTCCAGAGCTCCGGGGTACTGGTTAGTTCATAATGTTGTTCCACCTATAGGGTTGCAGTTCCCTTTAGCTCCTTGGGTACTTTCTCTAGCTCCTCCATTGAGAGCCCTGTGATCCATCCAATAGCTGACTGTGAGCGTCCACTTCTGTGTTTGCTAGGCTCCGGCATAGTCTCACATGAGACAGCTATATCTGGGTCCTTTCAGCAAAATCTTGCTAGTGTATGCAATGGTGTCAGCGTTTGGAAGCTGATTATGGGGTGGATCCCTGGATATGGCAGTCTCTAGATGGTCCATCCTTTCATCTCAGCTCCAAACTTTGTCTCTGTAACTCCTTCCATGGGTGTTTTGTTCCCAATTCTAAGAAGGGGCACAGTGTCCACACTTTGGTCTTCATTCTTCTTGAGTTTCATGCGTTTAGCAAATTGTATCTTATATCTTGGGTATCCTAAGTTTTGGGCCAATATCCACTTATCAGTGAGTACATATTGTGTGAGTTCCTTTGTGATTGTGTTACCTCACTCAGGATGATGCCCTCCAGGTCTATCCATTTGGCTAGGAATTTCATAAATTCATTCTTTTTAATAGCTGAGTAGTACTCCATTGTGTAAATGTACCACATTTTCTGTATCCATTCCTCTGTTGAGGGGCATCTGGGTTCTTTCATCTTTATGACGAGTCTAAAGTGCTGAGTATGTTTTCACTCTTTAGATGCTGTGGGGATGGAGGAGGGAAGGAGAAGGGAGGGAGAGAGAGAGAGAGAGGAAGAAAGGAGAGGAAGAGGGGTAAGGGGAGGGAGAGGGTAGGGAGAGGGAGAGAGAGAGAGAGAGAGAGAGAGAGAGAGAGAGAGAGAGAGAGAGAGAGTCTGGCTTGAGCATTTGAAACCCCAAAGCCCACCCCCAGTGACACACTTTCTCCAACAAGACCAAACCTACTCCAACAAGACCACACCCACTTCAACAGGACACATTCACTCCAACAAGGCCACACCTTCTAATTCCCATCGATTAACATCACTCCCTAATAGCCAAGCATTCAAATATATAAAGCTTATGAGGCCATTTCTACTCAAAGAACCACACCACACATCCTTAATCCAATTTTCTATTGGTTGGGGTTTTTGTTTGTTTTTTGTTTATTATGAGTTCTTTATCTGTTTAAAATACCAGTCTGTTACAAATGTACACATACTTTCTAGCATGTAGCTGTCTTGTATGGTACTATTCTTGTCATGTGTGGTGCTTCTATAGCATCTTGGTTTCCTGGTGAGATAATACAAGGTTCATAGTGGCGTTTGTTGGAGTCAATGAGTCAAAACAGTGATGCCGTTATCCTCTGGCCAAGCATTTGTGGCAGCTGCATCATGGGAAGCTTGCTTTCTTCCATGCTTCTTGAGCACCTGAGTATCTGTGGCCAAGCCCTACCTAACGTCTCAGGCTCCTCATCGGTAAGTGGAAGAGTTGGATAGATGATCTCCCTCTCATCTGCCCAGGCAGAATGCTTTCTAACATTGTAAGCCACAATTATATGTCCCAGTCAGGCAATAGCAGAGCTTTGTGTGGAAGAGCCAACTTCATTCATTCAAAAGTGACCAGGCAGCTCCATGCAACTTACTTGACTTATCCATAGGGTAGGCATTGTGTGAGCTCACAGCACCTGCTCATAGCATTACCACACTCTGACTAGCTAGCATTTTTCATTATTAATTAATTTATTTACTTTACATTCCAATTGTAGATTCCCTCCCTCCTCTCCTCCCAACCCTACCCTCACACCCCCTATCCCATTACTCCCTTCCCTTCTTCTCAAAGAAGGGAAAGCCCCTGATGGGTACCAACTCCCCTGACACATCAAGTCATCAAGTTGCAGCAAGACTAAGCTCATCCTCTCCCACTGTGACCAGATAAGGCAGCCCAGCTAGGATGAGGGGACCCAAAGGGGGACATCAGAGTCAGAGATGGCCCCCACTCCTATTGTTTGGGGACCCACATGAAGGCCAAACTGCAAATCTGCTACAAATGTGTAGGGGGCTGAGGTCCAGCTTCTGCATGCTCTTCACTTGGTGGTTCAGTCTCTGTGAGCCCGAATGGACTCAGGTTAGTTGACTCTGTAGATCTTCTTGTGATGTCCTTGACTCCTCTGGCTCCCTCAATCCTACCCCCAACTCTTCCACAAGATTCCCTGATCTCATCCTAATGGTTGTACATGGGTCTCCGAATCTGTTTCCATCAATTGTTGGATGAAGCCTCTCAGGAGACAGTTTTGCTAGGTTCCTGTCTGCAAGCATAGCAGAGTATCATTGTGTCAGGGGTGGGCTCTCTCCCATGAGATGAGTCTCGAGTTGGGCCAGTCATCTCTGCTTCATCTTTATCCCTATTGCATCTTGTCACTCATCCAAAGAATGGATAAAGAAAATGTGATACATTTACACAGTGAACTATTCAGGTATTGAAAACAAAGACCTTATGACATTTTCAGGCAAATGAATGGAACTAGAAAATATCCTGAATGAGGTAACCCAGACACAGAAAGATATGCATGGTATGTACTCACATTAGCCATAAAGTACAGGTTACCCATGCTACAATCCAAGGACTTGAACAAGCTAAGTAACAAGGAAGGCCCAAGGGAGGTTGCTTGAATTTCACTCAGAAGGGGAAATAAAATAGACATTGGAAGTGGATGGAGGGAGGGAACTGGGTGTCAGAAGGGGAACGGGTATGGGGATCAGGTGTGGGAAGGAGGTTGAGAAACCTGGGACAGGATAGGAGAGACTCCTGGGAGTCTTTGGGAGTTACCCTAGCTGAGACTCCTGGCAGCTGAGGCTATGAAGACTGAAGTTGCCACCTTCTGCAGCCAGGCAGGACTTCCAGTGGAGGGAGGGGGACACAAAGCCACCCACAAAACCTTCAGCTCAAAACTTGTCCTACCTATGAGATAACATGCCTTCTTTGTGGGAAGGTTCCCTTTGATGTATCTCCAGCTCCTCCCAGAGTTCCTGAGTTGAGTATACTGACTATTGGGAGCACTAGAAGGGAGGAGGATGGATGGGAGGATCTGAAAGCCAACAGATAAACATCTAGTAACCACAACAGGGTTAGCTAAGTAGTTACACATTAGCAAAGTGACTATCCATAAACACTTTGTAACTTTGTTACTAGTAGATCTGTTTTTCAAGATCAAAGGGCACATACTGCCATGTTTAATAACGGAAGCCAACAGCCTCTGGCTGTTTCAACCAGCAGAAGCTGCAGTCTTTAGCAAAAACAGAGTCAATTTAGAATTAAACTCGTTTTTCATTCTTAATTTGCAAGAACAATGTATCACTTCCGATTTTGAGTGTGTCCCTGATGACATAAAAGATTAAAAAGAGGGTCTCAAAGCTTTCAAAGCTTTCAAAACATAATCTGTATACTACCAGAAGCTGAAATACTTGCATAATTCTCTCTTGCCTATAATGTGATTCCCTGCTTGTAGTAAATACAGGAAGAAACACTATCTGTGATTTGGGGTTTTTGTTTGTTTTGTTTTGCCATGTCAATGAATAAAAGCAACAGGAGGACAACGTGGACCTTGAGAATGGTGAACTACAAGGTGGCAGAGGCCATTCAGCGTGGGCAGTATCTGCCCTTCATTAAGCTTTGTCTTCACACAGCCTGCTTCACTGTGGTAGGCATAATCCATTTTTCTCAGCTGCTCGTTAGCTTCTGGGAAGGCAAAGCAGGGTTTGAGCAGGCCCCTCATCCTCTCCTCTGCCTAATGGCTGATCTGTTCATCTTGCAAAACTGCTCAGTGACAAACAATGCATACTCTAGAATCTTATATTTTTGGTTGTGAGCCTAGCCTTTAATGGCTGAGCCATCTCTCCAGCCCGCATACTCTAGAATCTTTTGTGCAATGTATTGTGTCAGTATCTCCGAGTTTGTTTTTATTTGGCTGGTAAGATCATTATTAAGTAATAAAAAATGTAATTGGATTATGATAACCCAACCAGGAAGATCAAGATGTGGAGATGGATGGGCAGTGGATGGGCTTAATACAGCCATGATGTAGCTTTTCTGCTCCCACATCAGTTCCAACAAAAGAGCTCCCAGGCTGCTGAAACAGTGCTGAGCTCATGGTTGGGCATCTCACAATGGCACGTAGGATCAGCCAGTAGATCGGGAGATGGCTTTAGAATAGTGCTTCCAAAGTGTAGGTCCCAAATTAGGTACACCTACTGCCCACCAGCATGTCTTAGAAATGAATAGTTTGAGGTTCGTTCTTCATCAGCTGAATTACACACACACACACACACACACACACACACCCTAATTGGGGAGGTGGGAATTTGCTAATGTTCAAGAATTTCTGCTATATAATGAAGTGTGGGGAAAAAATGTGAGCAACCCCCTTCTGGCACCAGGTCCCTAAGAAGGAGGTGGCATCTAGGTGAATGAAAGGAAAGAGGAATCCCTCTGTTTGCCTGGGTTCTGACTGCTCTAAGTTCATTTAGAGTAGGTTAAACCTCACTGTAAACACATATGCTGTCTAGTACTAGAATGTTTGCACTACAATTTAAAAAGTCAACCTGCTTCTAAGGTAATTTATTCTGCTAGGCTCTGGGGATTCTGAAAACAATACTGGCAGCTTCCTAGAAGAGCCCGGCAGTGAAACTAACAGCTAAAATACCAGTTAGGCATAAGGGCATGCATGCACCTGTAATCCCAGCACTTGGGAAACAGAGGATGGGAGATCATGAGCTCAAGGCCACCTCAAGCTACTCGAGAAGTCCCATCTAAAAATCAAAACAGAAACAAAGAAATAAAAATAAAATACTGTGCAGTCTACAATAGCATATATAGCTTTTTACCCACTAGGAGGGCTGGGATAAAGATAGCAGCAAGTGTTGGCAAAGAAGTAATGAAACAAGGAAGATTGCTGAATATGTAAATTACTGGAGTGTTAAATGATACAACTCTGAAAAACATTTTGGCAGCTCCTCAAAAAGTTGAATACAGAGGTACTATGTTTTCCAGAAATCTAATCATAGTCTATAGCAAAAAGAAGTGGAAATATATATTCACACAAGGTTGGTACACGGATATAACAGTATTGTTTGTAAATACTCAAAGTGTATAAGTAACACAAATGTCCATCAGCCAAAGACTAGATAAATAAAATATACATATATTTGTGCAATGGAATATTAGTCAACAATTAAGAAGAATGAAGGACTGGTATCAGACAAGATGAAACAGGTACAGTGTGTGAATCAAATTAATTTGTACCCTTTTTTTTTTTTTTTTTTTGGTTTTTGAGACAGGGTTTCTCTGTGAGGCCCTAGCTGTCCTGGAACTCACTCTGTAGACCAGGCTGGCCTCGAACTCAGAAATCCACCTGTCTCTGCCTCCCAAGTGCTGGGATTAAAGGTATGAGCCACCACTGTCTGGCCTTGTACCCCATTTTAAAAATGAAACTGAAAAAAAATCTGAAAAATTGAAAAACTCATACAACTATCAGATAAATCAAAAGAGTTCAAATAGTATTGAGATCATACCGTTTATGTTTTGAAGATTTATTATTTTTACCATATGTATATAGATATTTATCAACTTGTATGTATACCACATGCATGGCTGGTACCCTCAGAGGACAAAAGAGGGCACTGGGTTCCCCAGAACTGGAGTTAAGGACAGTTGTGAGCTACCACATGGAGGCTGGGAACGGAACCTGGGTCCTCTACAGAAGCAGCAAGTGCTTTTAACTGCTGGGCCATCTATCTAACCCCTGTTTATGGATTTTGTTAAGGAAGCCCTATCTCTTAGAGATATACATTGAACTATTTGATAATTGAATAATAAGCTCTGTGTGTGTGTGTGTGTGTGTGTGTGTGTGTGTGTGTGTGTGTGTGTTTCAGGATACAGTGAAGGAAACAGAAAGTATGGGTAAAATAAAATATATTTGTTGGGAGTTCTCAAAGATGAAAAATCCAGATCTATTTATTATAGCTTTCTTCTTACTTTGATATAAGACCGAATATTTTTCTGAACCATTTTAGGTCTCTTAAACAGGGAATGACAGATGAAATTGACATCCTAAGAGATGCAGCCCTGAGGGAAGAGACCAAGGAGAGCACTGAGGGACTCAAATCAGTAGAGAAAAGAGGCCATCAAAGAGGGTATTGAGGGTAGAGCTTAGTCAAAGAGGGTATTGAGGGTGGAGCTTAGTCAAAGAGGGTATTGAGGGTGGAGCTTAGTCAAAGAGGGCATTGAGGGTGGAGCTTAGTCAAAGAGGGCATTGAGGGTGGAGCTTAACAAGAAGGGAGGGAGGAATAGATGAGAGCAGTGTGAAGTGGCAGAAGAAAGGACCAGATGAACAGCTGTGATGAAACTTCTCGTCACAGAAAGGAAAATCAGAAGTGAAGGAAACGTGAGACTCCATGTAGCCACATTAAGTTTGAGAGGCAGAGCCGGCAGAAATCCCGGTTTAACAAAGAGGTCTGCACTAGAGATGTGATTTGAGCAATTATCAGCTGCAACACAATTTCCATGGAGACACACTGTAGGCACAGGAAATGCTCCCTCGGGAGCATGCATTTCTTATCAAATTAATAAGTAACTCTTTGGCTGTCCTAACACTGAAAACGTGAAGCAGTGGCTTGGTCAGGGAGAACGGAGAGAAGTAAGTGCTAGGGTAAAACACCCTGGCTGGGTCTGTTTCCTCTCAGCCCGCATGTGTGATAGATCTTTCTTCCCAGAGAGAGAGAGAGAGAGAGAGAGAGAGAGAGAGGGAGAGAGAGAGAGAGAGCGCTTGCCCCACCTCCCACCGCCATGCCTGTGTACATGCATGTTTGCATGTGTAGGTGCAGGTGTACATGTGTGTATCTGGAGGTAATGAATGAGAGATGTCTTCACTAACTTGCCAAGCTTACTCACCGAGACAGAGACAAAGACAAAGACAAAGCGGATATAGTTAATCCCTCTTGTCAGTTTGCTCCAGGGGTCTCCTGTCTCTGTATCCCAAGGCAGAAAGGCAACCTGGCCCACTCAGAATTTTACTTGGGTTCTGGGGATCTGAATTCTGATTTAACCACTGAGCTGGCTGCTGAGCCATTTTACCAGCCCCCTAATGAAGACACTTTGAAGAGAGAGTAAAAGCAATAGACCCATAAATTAAAATGTCACGTTTAGTAAGTGTAATGTAAGTTTTAGTTTCTCTTCTACTCTTCTTTATTTTCCTTCATTATTTTCTATATTTCATATGGTACTGTACATTTTTTAAGGAAAATAACAAAGCCCTGTAGCTCCAGTAGCAGCCTCAGCTTCATCCACGATCACCCTGTGTGCTCTGTGAGCTGCTGGTGAGGACGGTTATGTTAGCGACCTGTTTACCCCTGAGCAGGAAGGACTCAGCCTCCATGGGACGCTCTGCAGGATGGAGAGGGAGCAACAGACCATCTCGTGGGTTGTTTAAAAAAAAAGAATGGAAACAAAATGATTTACCATACCCGAAGTTTATCAACAGCTGGGGGGTCTTGTAGACTATGAAGTGTGTTGGGGATTGTGATTTTGATATTATTTATATTCAAATAAGAAAAAATACATCCATCTTTCTTTTTCTCTTCTGGAGTTATTCTTGAAGCCTTATGTCAGTCGGCTGCTCAGCTCCAACTCCTAAGCTTGCTGTGAGAAGGCTCCGTAATTTGGCCTCATCACAGAATAATTGAATCAGAATTTTTAAGCAGATTATATCCAATGCATCCATTATTTCCTGGGGCAACTTCAACATGTGGTCAAGGTTGAGACCCACTCCGGATAATAAAAGACAACTTGGGGCGTTTGGGGTGCCTGTCATGAGAAGAAATGTCTGGAGTCAGTGAGTTTGCTCTCGCCTGCCTCACAGGTGACAGCCGTGCGGGTGCATGTCAACAGTTCCTCTGACAACCTGGACTACCCAGTCCTGGTTGTGGTTCGCCAGCAGAAAGAAGTGTTGTCCTGGCAGGTCCCTCTGCTCTTCCAAGGACTGTAAGTATTCTCCGCCCAGGCAACTTCACTACATTTGACACTCTACAATGTCCTTAGACTTAGCCAGGTTTTTTGTTTTGTTTTGTTCTGTTTTGTTTTGTCTGGTTTTTCCCTCTTAGCCAGAAGAGAACTCAGGCATCCAAATGCCAGGGTAGTGCATGCCAAGTGCAAACAGTGGATGCCCCAAGGCTGATCAGTGGTATACATTTCTATTCTCTCTGAATTTCAGATGAGCATTCTGTCTAGCACTTCAGTGGCTAGGCCATTTGAACAATGGCCTATCATAATATTCTATCCCCTCTTTTGAAAATGGATCATCCCATACCAGTCGACGTACAAGCAGCATGAACCCCATCTTCAAAAGTCTCTTCTGTGTGCACTCTTCGCTCAGTGGTATTTACAGAGCAGAGCCAAGAGGGAGGTTCAGGAAGACGCTATGAAAAACAACAGAACTCTCTGCCCTGGCAGAGTACCTGTTGTGCCATGGAGAGTTCATTAAAGCACTGTGGCATCCATACAAAGCCCAGAAGGTGTAGAGAAACAGGCAGCTGAAGTGTGATTGCATGGTTTTTAAAGCTGCTGGAATTTGAGTGTTAAATACGGAAGTTTGATTGTTTTCACTTGAAATCAGTGAAACTGAAAAAAGAAAAGATTCCGTTGGCTGCTTAATTAGAAGAGTTCCTTCCTCAGATTTTAGTGGTTTTCCTTGAATGACTTGGGAGTCTGACTTAATGGAATATAGACACTGCTAAGGATACTGGTCTGGACATAATAGTCTCTATGTCCCTGTCATACGATGGATGTCAACGATAGGAGTTCCAGGATTGCTATCAATGGGCCCAGCCTGAAATTGAAAGCATAGGACTTGAAGCCAGATTAGAGGGGCGTAGTGTGAGATAGCATTCTCCCTGGCTGTGTTCACTGTGTCTCCTTCTCCTTGCTGATGTTGTCTATACCCGCGGCTACAGATACCAAAGGAGCTACAACTACCAGGAAGTCAGCCGCACTCTATGCCCTTCAAAAGCAACCAATGAGACGGGCCCTTTGGAGCAGCTGATCTTTGTAGATGTAGCGTCCATGGCGCCCCATGGTGCCCACTACAAGTTGCTGGTCACCAAAATCAAGCACTTCCAGCTCCCGTAAGTAGGTGACGATGACTCTCGGTTTTCGGCTCTGTTTTGCCTGTGGATACCCACTCAGCTCATGGGCCATCATTACAATAAGCCGATCATTCTTCGAACCTGAGCTCAACTTGAACCTTCAGGGAGGCCCTGCCTTTGCCAGTTGTACCTTTGAGCTCTTACTGTCACCTAGCGGTAGCCAGTAAGAATTGCAGGGCTGATTTTTCAGTGAGGTCGTTCGAGCCCTCGGAAAGGAAGCTATGAAACTGAAGCCATTCGGTCAAGGTAACGAATGACATGCAAATCTATTCTGCCACACTGTTGTCTGTTTTCACTTCGTGTAATATGGCTTTGTGGCCTCAAACAGACCTTGCAAGCATTATGAAACACACAAGCCTGAGGAGAGGATGGTGGTCATGGAGTCCAGATGAGGGCTGTGGTAAGAACCAGACTCCAAGTATTGAGAATGAGCCCTGACATGGCAGTTTCTGCCATACAGTTCAGAATGACAGACTAGAATGCATAGAGAACGCGTTTCGCTGATGCTCAGGGATTTTTGTTGTTCTTATTTGAGACGGGAATCTACCTATGCTGCCAGTCTAGCCTCGGACTTTTAGGCTCAAGCCATCCATCCTCAAACGTCTACCTCCTTAGAAGCCATGACAAGAGGGATGCATGGGCACCCAGCTCTGAGGTCCAGAGAGATGCTAGGATCATGTCCAAACTCACAGAGACAAAGAAAGGTCAAAATCAAAGCTCAACTCTGTTTCTGGCTTCCTGTTCTTAGACTCTCTCCTCTTTCCATTTAAATCACATCGTCCTGCCGGGTAGTGGTGGCACACGCCTTTAATCCCAGCACTTGGGAGGCAGAGGCAGGTGGATTTCTGAGTTTGAGGCCAGCCTGGTCTACAGAGTGAGTTCCAGGACAGCCAAGGCTACACAGAGAAAACCTGTCTCGATAAACCAAAATAATAATAATATAATAACAATTATTATTATTAATAAATAAAATTTAAAACATTTAAATCACATCGTCCCAAATTTACACCTTCCTAAATATGCTTCTCAATTGCACAAAGCATTTGTTTACTCTAATTCAGACTTCAAAGTGAGGCAGTTGTGCCTTTAAACTCTTTTCACACACATGTACGTCATTTTCCCAACAACTCCCAATGACAATGGGTGATTCTGTGTCATTAGGGTTGGTAGTTGTAGGCAGGGGATGGTGGGAGGGGGCACTGTAGGAACAGGCAGCCACTAGGTGGGAGGAGGGACATAGAATGGGGTAGTGGGAACATAGGAAGGCATTGAGAATGAAGTTGTCTGTGTTGCACGATTAGTAGTGTGAGGGATGGGTTTGAAGGAGACAATATTGGATGCAGAGAGATTAGAAGGCTAATACAATGAATGGTCAAGGTAGAAAGTGAGGAGGTGTCTTGAAAAATGTAGGAGGCGAAATTCACAAAACTTGAATGAATATGAAGGGAAGGGGAGTTGGGGGGCAGAGAATGGCATTGCATTTGGTTAGAGGAAATGAAGATTGAACAGTGTGACTGACTGCATGACCGGTCTCAAGCAAGAGCAGCTTCACTGCTGGTCAAGGAGGTTCACAGTTAACCTCTTCCTCTTCTCTTCTTGGCTTAGAAGGCACTTGAAATGTAGAAATTACCAAAACTTTGCTTCGATGAAATACTTTTTGATCTTCAGCTAAGCTTTTTGCTTTATGGGGAATGTCAGACTTACAGCATTACCAACAAGCTGTATCCACACATCGTAAACTTCCGTGTATTCATTCACTGGATTCTCAACGCTGTGGCCCAACGGTCCAGGGTGGAGGCAGTCTCGCTGAATGCAAAGCTGTGGGTTGATCTGTTCCTAAGGGCTTTGCCTAGGTTTAGTATATGAAGGGGAAGAGACTCCATCCCAGCTGGAATAGAAGACTGGCTGGCTGGTTTTTAGGCATTACCAGTGATTGCAGTCTGGGCTACGTGCTTCCAGATTTTGGCCTCTTATTCAAGTTCTTGAAATAAAGGTACACAGACTTCAAATTAGAACAAAAAAAAAACTATTCAAAAGATAATCAATAGTACAGATCAGAAATTAGTAGTCAGGCGTCCAGACCATGCACATCTACTCAAAGGTCTTGGCTATTATTTGGGGATCCTTTTATGGGGTTCAAGAACAGGAGGAGTATGGTTGATAAGGGCAAATCCCAGATGGTTCTATTTTGTTTGGCAGGCATAGATTATGTAAACCTTTGGTCATTGTGCATTTCCTTTCTCATGATGCTCAACTCTGCATGGACTCAAGATAATAAACAGTCAATTCTCCCTAAATCTTCACTCAGAAGACACAGTTTGCCTTACTGTGCATGAATCCAAAAGTAGTTCAGGCCTGACTTGACACCCTTCTGTCATGCTCAGAGATATCTAGAGTAAGAGTAAATAGAAACTGCCCTTTCTTGGTGATCATTGAGGGGAGGGGAAAGTTATTCTTTTGTTTGGAGGGCAGTGTGCATGCACTCAATGCAGGAAAGAGATTTTAATCTTAACAGGCTGTTGGGTGCATTATTAGGAGA
Organism: Mus musculus; assembly: GCF_000001635.26. Taxonomy (NCBI): domain Eukaryota; kingdom Metazoa; phylum Chordata; class Mammalia; order Rodentia; family Muridae; genus Mus; species Mus musculus. Next base: position 44,297,241 of record NC_000082.6, on the reverse strand, counting down.
AAGGTGAGAAAAAAACCCCAAACAAGTGGAGTCCCAGGATGATGATCTATTCCTTACGGCAATAAAGTCTCAAGATAGCCAGTGCAAAACAAATGGGAAGCAGTCTTCAGCAGAGATGTGTGATTTGGTACTGGTACACACTTCTCTGCTACCTCTCTCCAACTTATCCAGCATACGGCTGTGGCTTTCAGTTGGATTATAAATGGAGGTACAGTTATCCAGCCTGCATCCCTCCTCCTCCTCCTCTTCCTCCTCCTCCTCCTCCTCCTCTTCCTCCTCCTCCTCCTCCTCCTCTTGCTTGGGATGTGGTGTTCTCTAAACCCCAGGGTGTGTTGACAAACTCCTCTTGAAGGGCCAAAGTCAAGAGTGGACAGCGGGGATCTTTTCCTATGACTAGAAAGCTGGAAGACGACCTGCTGGTCATTAACAAACTGACCCAAATAAAACAAAAGAGAAATTCCCTACTGGAATTCTAGAGAGCACTGAAAGGGAACAGAGAAAACTAGCAGAGATGGAGAGTCATGGGTGAGAGGAGGAACAAAATAACAGCCCCCTGAAGAGCATGGGGATTGGGTGGGGCTGGGGAGTGCTCTGCACATGGCTCCTCTAAGGACTGGGACCTGCTGCAATGAAGATGAGGGGTAGCCAGCTGGAATTAAGGGCGATGAAAGAGTCTGAGTAGGAAAGAATGACACCCAGTGCCAATGATGTGTCTTAGGGTTTCACTGTTATAAAGAGACACCATGACCAAGGCAACTCTTATAAAGGACAGCATTTAATTGGGGTTCATTATAATCATGGTGGGAAGCATGGCATCATGCAGACAGAATTGGTGCTGAAGGAGCCAAGAGTTCTACATCTTGATCCATAGGTAGCCAAAAGGAGACTGTCTTCTGCAGGCAGCCAGGAGGGGACGTCTTCCACACTGGGTGGAGCTTGAACATGAGGAAGCCTCAAAGCTCATTTACATATTGAAACCCTTCCTCCCACAAGGCCACATCTCCCAATAGTGCCACTTCCTATGGGCCAAGCATATTCACATGACCATAGTGAGAATGACCTTATAGGATTAGTGAACTTATCTAGTAGTAGTAGTAGTAGTAGTAGTAGTAGTAGTAGTAGTAGTAGCTATGCAGCAAGTTTGAGACCAGCCTGGACTACATGAGACCCTGTGTCAAAAAATGCACCAGACCCTGTACCCCAGAGTTTCAGTGCATGCTCCCTCTTTTCCCTATCCTGTCTGCCCCATGGTCATTATTTCATATTGCCTTGTCTCAATCCTATTTTTGCTACCTTTATGTTTCTAGTGGGTGTTTTGTTTTGTTTGTTTTCTTTTTTAGGTCTTAACCTGCAGTATTTGTTTGTAATTTCAGGGCCTCATAGGGTTGTAATAGGGTGCTTGCCTAGCATGCATGAAGCCATGAGTTAGCCACCCAACACTGCTCAAACTGTGTGGAATTCCATGCCTAGAATCACACCACTTAAAGCGGAGGCAGGAAGATCAGGAGTTCAAGGTTGTGCTCAGCTACAAAGCAAATTTGAGGCCAGTCTGGAATACACCAAATCCTGTTTCAAAACCATGCACATGCAAAAGAAATTTGCATATTTCTTTATAATAAGAGTAACAAATTTTACCAGCCATCTCTGAGATAATCTCCTATTGCATAGGGAGCAAGGATCTCTCTATGTCAGCATGGCAAGGCTGAGAGATAGCTCAGCAGTAAGAATACTACTGCTCTTCCAGAGGGTCAGAGTTTGGTTCCCAGCCCTAACATGGTGGCTTACAACCACCTGTAACTTCAGTTCAGAGACTCTGACACCTTCTTCTGGCCTCTGCAGGCACCCACAGACACATACATACATACATACATACATACATACATACATACATACATACACACACACACACACACACACATACACACATTTACATTAAAATAAATCTTTTTTAAAAATTCCAACATGGAGGCAGGAGGGGCATCCAAGGTTCCACCTCCTGCTGTGGCCCTATTGACAGTTGATGGCTGCTACAGTAGGGAAAGTCACTTTTCTTCAAGGGGTGACCACCAGCAGGTTGGCCATGCCCTAGTGGAGGAGGAGGAGGAGGAGGAGGAGGAGGAGGAGGAGGAGGAGGAGGAGGAGACAGACGGAGACGGAGACTCAAAACCAGAAGTGAAATATACTGGGGATAAGCAGGGGGAATTGAGTCAGGGGCAGAAATGTTTAACATATGTTGTAGACTTCTACAAGATTTTCAAAGGATAAAAGACTAAACTAAGAAAAATAATGTGGATAGCGATAGAGAATCACACTCAACATTGACTGACTTCTGGCCTCCCCTCCCACATGTGTGGGTACCCATGAACATGGGTACACACACACACACACGCACACACACACATACAAGGGGAAGAGTAAAGGAAAAACTTAGTTGCAATAGTCTGTTACTTATTTTGAAATGATAGACAAATGAAGGAGTGGAAAAGGCAAAGATGATAAATAAGGGAGTTGATATTTGAAGATGCTGGGTCCCAGAGACAGAAAGAAATGTGGGATCCATATGCACGAGGGCAGATCCCATCCCAGAAGGATGAACCCCGGAGAGCAAGAGGTATCAGGAGGGCTGGCTGGAAGGGCAGGGACTGGAAGGGAGCTCACAATAAATGGCGATCAGCAGATAACGGGAATGACAGTGTGAAGTCCATGGTGCAGAGTAATAGTACATCATTTCCTCAGCAAACAAAGTGGGATTTGGAACACCCTCTGTGCCCTGACAGGAGCTCACTGATATGAGACTTAAGGTCCTGTGAGTCTTATGGTCCCTCATTCAAAATTACTGACAGTTTGTCCCTAGCGCTCCAGGAACTCACCTTTTCTTCTGTCTTCTATTTTATTACTCTTCTATAAATCTTTCTTCTTACTCCATCCCTCTGTGTGCCCCTTCTGCCTACTCTTTTCCCCATCTTCCTTCCATGCATTTCCTCTCCTGACTCAGAAGTCTTTCCTTTCCCTTCTTCCCTTACTTTAATCACCAAAGCAGCTTGTGTAAGTATTTGTTTCCTGTGTTTCATTTTGAAACAGATGAATGGAAACTTTGATGCCTCTTGCTTTGACACTGAATTGCCAGTGAGTTTCCTTAGCTTTGTGCTGTTAACTAATAGGAGCCTATGATAAGATACACCTTGCTCACCTCAGTCAGGGCCACTCTAGCAAATATTGTTTCATCTCCATGGACATACTGTTGCTTTTGTAGCTACTGTTAGCTCTGCAAAAAAAACTAGAAGGCTTAATTGTTTCTATTTTAAAGGCAATAAAACTCAAGGAACCAAAACAAACAAACAAAAACAAAACAAGAAAATAGAAAGTCTATGTTGATCCAGTATTACAATTGTCACTCAAATCATGAGGGACATTTATAAAAATTAAATTCCTGGTCAAAGTACACAGATTGCTTCAGGAAAGTTCATGCTTTCTGTTGCTAACCTAGAAAGTCAGTGTTGACTTTGTCATTCCTCTGATCTGGCAATGAGAGCATCAAAGGTCCCATGTAGCCCTGCTAACAGCAGATGACACTTCCCAGATTTGAAAGGGCTTGTCCCAGGCCACACACAGCACAGCACTCTGGTCTTTACTCTGGCTATGGACTCTAAAGTGGACACACCACGTCATCTGATATTGATGCTAGCATCTTTAGATGACTCGAGGTCAGAAGTTTACTACAGTGCTACTGTAGAACCAGTCACCTATGTGGGTAGCAATTTATGCCAAGAGTTAATATATAAAATTTCCATCTGCCACGGGACCAGCACCAGTCGGCCTCTCTCAGTCCATGGGGAATCAAGGTTCTAGACAGGTGGGCATGGAGTTGGTGAGAAATGACAAACAATTACAAACACAAGGGAGTGCTGTATCTGGATGCAATTTGTCAAATTGAGCACCAGTCTTATATTACAGACAAAAAACAAGAAGGCTAGGCAAATACATTTGCCAAGGTACACTGGTTCTTACACAAAACAAAGAAAATGCACACATAAAAAGATTACAGGAGCCAGGCAGTGTTTACAACTGAGAGTAGAAACAACCCTTAATTAAGATCAGCTAAACACAGGAGCCAGGTGAATGCTCTGATACAATGCTAGTCTACTGTTAAACCCACCACCAGGGGTCCTTTAGTAAATACCTGATTATGCTATTCCTCTGGGCCTAGTGAAAAACCTGTACCAGGGGAATTCCATTCTACTAACCCTTTCATGAATAATACTACAACCCACCTATTTCCTAGGCCATTGTGTATTCCTGTGTTTGGGCGTGACTCGGCTATTGTCCTAAGTAATTACTATGTATACTAGCCCTGAACTTTTCTAGCTCTGTTCAAGTAGATTGTAATGTCTGATTATTTTCACTGTCTCTACTAGAAGTGAATTTGAATGTTACTGAATAGGTAACATTCTTACTGAATTCCAAGCTCAGGGTCAACTTCAAGGACTTCCTAGGACATTGGAACACTGTCAAAGGCTTAGCTATATGTCAAAATCAATCCTTAAAGGCACTTATAATAAAACAATACTGAAAGAGAGCACATGGATCTATACACCAGACTAACGCAGGGATAGGATTTGCATGTACGTGCTATGGGAATGCCAAGGTTCCAGGAGGCTAAGTTTTCGTGAAACTCTTTGCCTTGGGACTGCTTCCAGGTTTCTAAACCTGTCAAGCAGACTTCATTGGAGTGGGTATAGCATTCATCCATTTCTGTAAGCTCACTTCTGAGACCAGACCAATGACAGCCCAAGCAACAGCCATTACTTTTATAAATGGTGCTCAAACTTTATGATTTTAAGTGCTATCTCTTATTATATGCATCTTGCCTCAATGTCTGGACATGCCATTTCTAAAGAAATTGTTAATTTTTAAATCATTTCATTTTAATAAGAGGAATATTGGCAGTGGGAAAAAGTCTTCAGAGAATCCTAGGGAATGAGGATGGTAAAGAGCCCAGAAGTTCAGGTTCAAACTCTAAATGCAAGGAGGGAGACACATTGGGAGAGTGGCCCTTTTATCAGTCTTGGGAACTCAGGTGTGGTGGACTCCAGAGTGATCTACAGTGCTAAGATGAGGCCAGTGCCACAAATAGCATGTGCAAAAGGGCAGCCCTTGTGGACAACAAATTTGTCTTTGTATTTCCCATCCTCTTGAAAGATTTCACAGATGTTCATACCAGAGAGCGCTAGATGCTACAAAACTTTATGCCTCTTACAAAATTCTAGCCCTCTCCCAGTGCCTGGATCCTTGCTGTCTTAGTATTTGATAAAACTATTCACAGTAAATTCCATTTAGAGAGCAAGTAACCTCATTGTGTTCTTTGGGTGGTACTTTTATTTGATAGATGGGCTTTAGAAGACAAACCTAAAGTCAAAGAGGATGAAATTTTGGAAAATTCAGCAGGTGTTGCAGGAGACTAGGGAGAAGTTTGGGGCAAGAAAAGCCCAGTGCTACTCCTGACGACTGTCCCACAGTGGCCATCTGGTCACCCTGGTTTTAAAGCTCTGCTCTTTTGCTGTGGATCCATTAAAGTTAATGTGAAGTGTCACCTACATTGCTCAAAAGGACTCACACCTGCATTTCCTCTTTTGCTACCCACTTCTCACGATCAAGCTTGATTGATTATATTACTTGATTGGAATATCTTAAAAGAATGCAAAGGCAAAAGCAACCATAATGACCTAATGGATATTTAAAGATGTAAAAAACAACCTTCCTCCCCAATTTTACCATTCTTTATTGCTGAAACCATAAAGTCTTCCTAGAGTTTATCAAATAGTAGAATGAAGTCTTTTTCAAAAGGGTAAGGTACTGGGCACCTAGGCTAAGGAGGCTCTTCTTTAGGTATCTCATTCTTGTTGACAACTCATTCTTCCCTCTCACTTTCCCCCCCATATTACTCAGGACGAATGTTGCCTTCTACTTCACTGCCAGCCCCTCTCAACCTCAGGTAAGTAAAGGGTTCCCATAGTTACCAAGAGCCGACCTGCTGATGCTGCACGCAGAAACCATGGGACAGGGAGAGTGACCTCAGCATGAGTTATTATCCTGGATTTTGCATTATGTCCTCTTGGTTGTTACTCAGATCTTGAACACAGCATTTAATCTTACCACTTTTATTGGGATAAAATAGGAAGCATGCTCGTGTTCCTAGGTGCCTACGTCATTGAGTGAAATCACGTGTCTGATATGTCTCAAGGGATGTTGGATGGTCCTTGGATCATACTAAGTGCTGTGGGAAGGATGAGCAGAGCACAAACTCGGGGATTATAGACCTGGTAATTGAGGTGGGGTGGTGAGACAGAACATGGAAGGACAGCAAGCATATGCAACAGCTGTTCTGAAAATATAAAAATAAGACAGAGTCCCATTCCTGCCGCAATATTGGCAGATTGGATTTGTGTGCCCTGTCAGTAAAAATAATTAGCTATTTTTATGTGTTCCTCAAAAAAAAAAAAAAAAAAAATAACCCCAAGCAGAACAGATACATGAAACTTTTTTTGAGGTTCTTTTTCTGATGACATTTCTAACTACCTTTGTGTGTGTGTGTGTGTGTGTGTGTGTGTGTGTGTGTGTGGTTTCTGAAAGAATCTATGCTGTAACAAGTTCAAAATCGGTTCTTGGCCCCATATGGTGGTTCACACCATCATCCTAGCACTTTAAACATCAACATCAAGGCGAGAGAAATGTGAATTAGAGACCAGACTGAGCTACATAGCAAGTTCCAAGCTTGCCTAAGCTGCACACTAAGGCACCATCTCGAAACAGAAAGAAAAAACTGGTCTCCAGCCACAACACTTAACCTATGTCTTTGAAGGCTTTAGGATGAATCTGCTCATACAGGGTTACTTAGCTTTTGTTTGGGATACAGTAAAACTGGGGATTAAATAGTATAGACTTTTGTAAGTCTAATACAATCATTGATATGTTTGTAACAACTAGTTGGAGACAGGGAGAAACTTGATGTGTAGCTTCTGGCCATTCCTGGGGTATAAATTCCTCCAAGACAGCTTGTGGTGACTCCTCTGCAGGCTTTACAGCAGGCAGAGGAAAACAGTCAGGGTGGAGTAAGGATGAAACTTGGCCCAGTCCCATTTTATTGGAACGGGCAATGGAGCAGGGCTTCCAGAGTCTGGCCCACATCATTTTACTTTAGCCCTATTCAAGCACAGTACAATTTTAGGGGGGAATTGTTGTTACAATTTTAGGTAACAACTTAGTCCCAAGTACACAACAATTTAAGGTGTATTTACGTTGAAATTCTTTATGAAGCACATCTGGCTTCTTTCACAAGAATGAGTACTATTGACTCAGAGATAGTGCCCAAGATTTAGGGTCTAGGGATTTTGACTGAAGTAAACATAAAAGCTGTGTGTATCAGCACCGGCCTGTCCCTAAGATAACATGGAAGTCACTTAGGTTTGGCATCATTGTGATGGATCGGTTTTATGGCCTAAAAGCAATGCTCAAGGTTTAGGGGAAAGGGTCTGGGATAAATAAAAACACAAATTCTGGAAGATATGGGTAGAGCCTGTCTCGTCAGACAGCAGGGGATTACAAGGTTGTAAAATGACATCATTCCTGACATCCCAGAAAGAACATTTGTGCACCTTGTTTCATTGGGGAGGTAAGCCGTTTGTCTAACCCACCTGGCTTCTGTGGTGCTTCCCTGTTTGCACAAGGCCTTTTTGTCCTCTATGATGGCAGATTTCAAATGGCCCATATGATGTCATTCTTGGTGTTGGCAATAGCTATACAATGCAGTAAATGTGTGTAAATGAACACCCACTTTTGTTCGTAGGTCTGGGGATTGAACTCTGGACCTTGCACATGCTAATCAAGTGCTCTACCAGTTGAGCTACACACACTCACACACACACACACACACACACACACACACACACACACACACACACACACACACACACAAAGAAACTGGCCCCCAACAAAACTAAGATCAAAAGTTCCTTTCTGTGAAAGTCATCCTATGTACATACTGACACCCAATGGCAAGAAAGGCAAAAGGCAGCAGGCGCACTTTGTTCTTCTTAATAGTTAGTGACCATTTAAATTCAAGTGATATTTGGGGGACCTAGATAGGTGGGTCAGCAATTAAGGGCCATTTGCTGCTCTTGTAGATGACCCGGATTTGGTTCCTAGGACCCACACAGTGGTTCCTAGCAGCATCTGATTTTAATTCTAGGGGATAGAACACTTTCTTCTGGCCTCCACGGGCATTGTGGGTACACAGACATAGATGCAAGCAAAACACACACATAAAATAAAAACAGAATCTTTCTGATTAAAACATATTTTGAGGCAGAGGTCTAAAACCTTTGGAGTTTGTAGTGATTTAGAGATAAGTTAGACTGATAATAGTTTGACATCCTTATAAATGTTACATAAAACAGCTAGTGGTATATATTCATTGCTCACAGTAATACTCTTGAGTTAGAAAGTATGGCCGTTCTGAGACCACCCTAGGCTAGACCTCTAGGCTTCTCCTTGGAGTAACCCTATTGTGTGTGTATTTGAATCATGCTCCAAAATACACGTCATGGAAAGACTTCTAAACAGGAATGTGAATGGCATTTTTAAATTCTGACTATCTATATTAAATTAGTTCTCAAAACAACATTAGTAAAGGCCATATTAGAATATACAATTAAATTTTGACTTTCTTATCTCTTTTAAAAAGTGATATATCTACTAGGTCTGTAAGATATCAGAACTGTTTTTGTAGGTTTCCACAAAAACCTTAATCACTAATTTGATGTTTCTTACACAGTTGCCAAACTTGAAATTATTTTCTCCACACACACACACACATCCTCCATTTTTAAATGTGTTTAAAATATTTAAAAGTTAAAATGTTTTTTCCAATGGATTTGTAACTGAGCTAAGTCAAGAGTGTCACCTCTTTTTGTTAGCAATGCTGCTTGTGGGTTAGGAAAGATAGCTCAGAGGTCAAGAGTACACATTGTTCCTGCAAAAGATGGAAGCGTGGTCGCCAGCACCCACCTTGGGCAGCAGCTAATGAATGTACATAGCTTGCCTTCGGGTCTTAGTGGACAACTTCTCTGCCCTTGGCAGGCACCCACACATGTCATATTCACATATTCATGCACACACACACACACAGAGAAAGAGAGAGAGACACACACAGAGAGATACAGACTGACACACACACAGAGAGACAGAGAAAGAGAGAGAGAGAGTCTACTGATACTTAAAAAATACATTTATCCACAGCCATGAGCATATTTCAAGGGCTCAATGTCAAACTTAATCTTTTGATCTAAGTATCTTCTCAAGAATATCTCAGGGAAAGGATTCTTTACTGAAAGGTTTAGGGCAGACTGATGTAAAGCTAGTTCTCTCTGACAAGGTCAAAATTCTTGAGGAGCAGGAATATCTGCTATTCAGGGTGTGGTTTCGTATTTCACAACTAGCACACGGTAAGAACTGTTGTCTGACGTTACATCCTGTGTATCTCTGACTTTGAAAGAAGCTAACAGCAGGGTGCCTAAGTAGAAAGTGGAATGAAGCCCCGCATAAGCTGGTTGATAAGAAATGTCCATATCATAAAATGGAAAGGCAGCCTTGTGTAAATGGCTGCTCGCCTTTGCTGCTATCTTCCTTATGTCTGATGCAGCACCCTGCAGGGCACAGCTCATTGCTCAATATGTATAAAGTGAATGAATGCCTGAAACAGGGACCAGTCACTGAACTTTGCATCGGAAATTCACACATGATGATAGAGAAAACAGTCCCATGCGTGTGGGATAATGGTTTGAGTTTCTTTAAACATATCCTAAGATTAATACATCAAGTCCCTCTTTTTCTCGTTCTCAGTATTTTCTATACAAATTTCCTGAAGACGTGGACTCCGTTATCATTAAAGTGGTGTCTGAGAAGGCTTACCCGTGTTCAGTTGTCTCCGTTCAGAACATCATGGTGAGCCCCAATACTGTCACGCCAGCCTCCTGGCTTGTAAGATCACAGTGTTCCAGAATAGATGGGCGGGGGACTGGTGTCCCCCTCTTACCACTCATCTCCCCCAAATGCCAAATAACAACATACCAAATAATACCCATGCACCTGAGTGGGCAGGTCTGTGTTTGCTGACACTGATGAGCGATAAGAAGTAGCTGGCTTCTCACCAAGACAAAGAAAAGAAGGCAGGAGAGAATGGGCATGACAACCAACAAAGAAAATCCCGTTGTGAGTTCAGTGAGGAAAATAAAATAAAAACCTACCACCGGTTTTGGTTTTACATTGTAATCATAACATCAGATCCTTTTGGTATCACAAAACGTTAGCCAAAAAAAAAAAAAAAAAAAAAAAAAAAAAAAAAAAAAGAGGGAGGGGGTTATATATTTTAAAGCAATCTTCTTATAGTTCTCTTAAATATAGAGTGACTCTAACATTTTAGATCAAAGTCCAAGGTTTTTGTTTGGTTGTTTGTTTGTTTGGTTGGTTTTTGAGATGGAGTTTCTCTGTGTAGCCCTGGCTGTCCTAGAACTTACTCTGTAGACCAGGCTGGGCTCGAACTCAGAGATCCCCCTGCCTCTGTGTCCTGAGTGCTGGCATTAAAGGTGTATGCCACCCTGCCATGCAAAGCCCAAGTTTTAAGAGGGCCATTTCATGACTGTTCTGCAGAATAGTTTCCACAGTGTCTAGATTAATCTGATTCCTCTGGCCTGTGATGCAGGTGGCATAGAGTTGACACCTGCCTGTGGAAGAACACTGAGTGACAATGCTGTTCCCCTCTCTTTTGTCTCTCCTGTGCTTTAGTGTCCAGTGTATGATCTGGACCACAATGTGGAATTCAATGGTGTCTATCAGTCCATGACCAAGAAAGCCGCCATCACGCTGCAGGTGAGACATTGCTTCTGAGGTCACAACAGTCATGGGGCCCAACTGATAATTATCTGCCCACTGGACCAGAGGAGAAACCTGCTCATTATGTACCTTGAATCTCTTTTCTTTCTGATTGGTTTGAAAATGAATGGCGCTCTGCTTGCAGTCAGTGCCTGGGTGGTGGTGGGCAATACTACCCTTCCAGGTGTTCTTTTATCCCCTTAGAGGATTTGGGACTCAACGGGGTGGCAGGACATATATCTGACAGATAGGGCTAAGACTAGATGGTTCCAATTTATTAAGTGAGGTGTGGTAATTTAGGATAAAGTTTATTACAGCCATTTAAAGCAATTGAACATATTATAATAATTTCTACCAGTTAACACTTACCAAAAGTTGGGTTGAACTCTAGAGAGAATAACAGATCCAAAGGCGTATGGGCCCTATTTGGGAAATACTTTATCCTTTTGGTATTTGTAACTAAACTGATACTTCAGTGGTATTTTATAGCAAAAACAAAACAAAACAAAAACAAAAACATATATATATTATGCCATCATAGTCCAAGAGCCAGTCTATCCCAGTCTCTAGGTTGGTACTTAAATCTGCGACCTGAGCTGTCCCTGTAGCCTAAGGCAACATCACTTGTTGATTAATACATGAAAAATGGAGAGAAGATAAGTATAATTTTTCAATCAGTCAAACTTGAGGTTTTGAGCATCAAGGATTTAATGCCCTCCATGTCTTGTTGTTCATGTTTATTTCTGCCTTAGCATACGAGAATGGTGGGATTCCCCCAAATTAAAAAAAAAAAAAAAAAAAGACAAAACAAACAACAAAGTAGGTGTTCATTTGCTTTCTAGTGCTGAATAAAACACCACGACCAATAGCAACTTGGGGAGGAAAAGGTTTATTTGGCGTATACCTCTATATCACGGTTCATCATGCAGTAAGGCAAGGGCAGGAAGTCAAGGCAGGAACCTGGAGGCAGGAAATGAAGCAGAAGCCATGAAGGAGTGCTTCTTACTGGCTGTCTTTCCATGGTTCACTCCACTGGCTTTTTTTAAACACAACCCAGGACCACCTGCCCAGGACACCACCCACGGTGGGCTGGGCCCTCCCACATCAATCATTAATCAAGAAAAGGTTCCACACACTTGCCTATAGGCCCACCTTAGGAAGACATTTTTCTCAGTTGATCATCTCTCTTCCCAGGTTAATGAGAGGCAAAGTGTAGCCATACCTACAGTGCGATTTCCTTCAGTGTATTTGGCAGTAAATTGTTTTTCTGGACTTGTGCTTCGGGCTAAGACATTTTCTCAGTGAACTAAACACAATGTCAGAAATTTGAACTTGACACAAATGCCTGGATTAATGAACTATAATATATGGTTATCTTGCCAACCCCATTTTCACAAATAGGGATTAACTCATGAACCAGGACTAAAATAGCACAGGTACAGAAATGAAAGCTAGCACCACAGCCCAGTCCTAACCCAAGTCCTTTGACTCCCTGGCCTCCACTGTTTATCTAACTATTTACTGCATGATTGTAGACAAGTTACTTTTCATTAGGCTTTAAAAATAAAACTGATAAATTCCTGGATGCATACCTGTAATGCCAGCATGCAGGATGCTGAGGCAGGAGGATGAAGAGTTCAAGGTCAACCTGGGTTACATAGCAAGACTGTCTCAGATATATATATGTGTGTATATATACATGTATATACAAATGCCATTTGATAATCTAGGCAATTGATGTTATTGTTTATTGTGTTTATTATTGAACTAAGTCCTCACATGAGCACAGATTTTTAAATTCTCTATGTATCCACTTATATTCATTTTTGGGTGGAGTAATGTTCATGGACGGTCTGGAGCAGAGTGTAAGAATGTGGGAGTCCTTTCTGGGGACTTAGAGAGCCTGGGTGGCCTGTCCTTTTCTTCCTTTTACCTACTGCTCCTCACACTCCTGGACTGTCTCCTCCTGGCTGTCTTTCTTCCCTGTGAATCATGAGTTTGTTGTGTCTTACACAGAAGAAGGATTTTCCAGATGAGCAGTTCTTCGTGGTGTTTGTGATAAAACCTGAAGATTATGCCTGTGGCGGATCATTCTCCATCCAGGGTAAGAGGCACCGAGGGATACTTGGGAGGGAAGAAAAGAAGGCCAAAAGCTCATCTCTAGCTCTTACTGAGGGGCTAACAGCAGCGACTTGACAAGGCACTCTAGAGACATTTGGATAAAAAAATAAAATGAAGTTAATTCCATGTCTAAAGGTAGTATGACTACTACAAAATGTCCCTCAATATCTTCATCCTTCTAATATAATATGTTAACTCCTTGAGCATCTTATACAATGTATTTTAATCATATTCAAGCTCCACTTGTACTCCTAACTCTTCTCAGATCCACCCATCACCTCCCCACTCCCTCCCAGCATCATGTCCTCTTCAATATGTATTTTGTTAAATCATACACAGAATCCAGTTTGTAATGACTATTTACTCTTGCAGTATGGAGTCACTCACTGGGGATGATCAATCTATCAGAGGCCACACTTTTTTCCTTATACAGAAGCCATCAACTATCAATAGCTCCTCAGTTAGGAGAGGTCCATGAGCTCCTATCCCCTCAGTGCTAGAATGTTGAATGGATTGATTTTATGCAGCTTTTCAACTTCTTAAAAGTCTTATACCAGTGTATACATCCTGAGGTCACTTAGTAAGCGTTTCCTTTGCTTCTGTGATGCAAATGCAAAAAGGTCTGTTTCCCAGGCCAGTGGGATGGGGCTTACTGACAAGCCAACTGCCCTGAGGTCCATCCCTGGATTGTATGTGGTAGAAAGGGAAACTCAACTGTAGTAAGCTGTCCTCCATAAACACACACACACACACATGCACACACTCAGAAAGAGAGAGAGAATAAATGAAATAAAAACATTTTTAAAGTCCATTTCCTAAGGAGTCACTTATATGCATCAGCAGTCAGCCCTTCCATAGGGATGTACAAGGAAAATCTAGTTTTATCCCAGTTGTCAAAATTGTACCTCACAAGACTATAAGAAAGCCAATCATGATGACATATCCCAATAACAAGGGGTTATATAAGCTCTGATGCAAATGCAAATAATTACATTGCCCAAAGAGTAAACTGTTAATTGAGAACACAGGCCCCCTGCTAATGGGCCATATGTCACCTACACAGAGGGTGTTTTCTGTTGAGTGTATTATGGCTCCCTTGGTGTCAGGTGACATTTGTACTTGTGTACACTTTAATCTCTTAATTATGTAGCTCTATAGGCTTACCAGCATCGTCTAATGTTCCTGAATAAACTCCAGGGCCTTTGATGACTATGTAAAGAAAAAACATTTTTGCTGACTAGGAAAAAATGCAAGCGAAGGAGGATGTAGCTGTCTGGTGTGGGCACATTTCTCTTGAGATGGCTGTGGACATCAGGAGAAAGGTCAAGTCTTTCCCAGTGGAGAAGGAAGGCTGTTCCATTGCATTTATGTCACTTGGTACTGCCGAAGTGCACCCAAGCAAAGGCCAGTCTGAGAGCCTTCACCACAGGGACAGCTGACACGTTAGATGTTGGCTCTTCCTCCAGTTCTTCTACATCAGTCAGAGCGGACTCTGTAGAAGACATTGTATAATACAACTGTTCAGAATGGAGGGTGAGAGTCTAGTATCTGATCCATTGTGTTCTGTGTCTTGTTTGTTTGTGTTATTGTTTTGGGTTTTTTGTTGTTGTTGTTGTTGGTTTTTGTTTTTTTGTTTTTGTTTTTGCTTTGGTTTTTGTTTTTTAACCAGAAAATGAAAACCAGACCTGGAATCTACAACGATCAAAGAACCTGAAAGTGACCATTGTCCCATCCATCAAAGGTTGGTTTTGGCTTTGGAGTGTGGTGGAGAGAGTCCTGTGTGGGGAGCTCTATCGTGTCATTAAATGCTAATGTCTCCCTCTCAAGGGGAGCCATCATAAAAATACTCAAGTGTATTTAATGTACAGATAGGATCAGATCTTCTTGAAGAGAAACAAGCTAGCGTGCCTGTTGGTGGTGGAGTGCTTGCCTAACTTGTATGAGGCCCAACAGCCCAGAAAGATGGGGGTGGAGGGAATAAGGAAGGAGAACTAGAGAGAAGGAAAGGGGAAGAGAAAGAAGAAGTGGGGGAAAGAGAAATAATGGAAAAGAGAGATAGAGGCAAGGAGAGGAGGGAGGGGACTCAACTCTAGAGTTGTAGATAGTGATCTTTTCAGGTCGTCACTACAAAGCTACTTGTGGGTAGCATCCCAGTGGCCTCCCACAGTGCTCAGCTCCAGTGACATATTATTGGGATTTAAGAATGGATGTGATGGAAGCTGATCGATCTTATAAGCGGTGCTGTCCCCAACACAGTCCTCCTATTTCCAAGGACAAGCTGACCAAAGCTGTTTCTCTCTCCTCAGAATCTGTATATGTGAAATCTAGTCTTTTCAGCATATTCGTTTTCTTGTCCTTCTACTTGGGATGCCTGCTCGTTGTGCTTGTCCATCATGTGAGGTAGGTGCACAGGTTCTTCCTCCCCTTTGCCTCTCTGTGTGGTGTTCAGAGCATGGGCTTTGGAGCACACTGACTGGCCCACTAAGTGTGGTCTTGGGCAAACTGCTTTTTCTTCTGTACTTGGACTGCAGGTTTTTCTTATGTGGAGTGAAAGAACGTTTGGCTCACTTGCAGATCTGAAGTCAATGTCCCACATAGCATGCTGGTAGAGTTTTCACTGTGAAAACACAACAGTGAGGTGACTTGTCTGAGTTTGTACCTGAGAATCCTCTCTGTAGATCCCACAGACTGAAGGGAACCGCCAGCTCTTTCCAGCACGGAGTCTGAAAACAAACTGAAGCATTCTGTCGAAAAGTTAATCGAATGCTTAAAATAAATCTTGAGGTATAGTCCGTAGCTGGAGCGATGTGCTTTGATACATATTACCAGGTGCACCAATCTCCCAATAAAATATTCCTTCAGGGAAAAGGGAGGCTACCCCCCCCCCACACACACACGGTTTTAAACATAAGTAAATAAATAACATTTTATAACACTCTCTGCTTCTCTCTGCGGGGCTGAGCTTTGAGAATTCTGGTTTTGTTATGCTTTCTGAGAAACAACTACAAAAGGCTGACGGGAGGCTTACAGTAAACAAATAGAGTTTCCCCCTCTCATCTTAAACAGGAGACAAAGTGTACAAAGACAACAGAGAGCTCTGAGACTGTAAGCCACACACCAACTCTGAGCAGCACTCTTGGCTGCTTCCTTGGCATAACAAAGGCCCATCTCTCAGTCCAGGAAACAACTCTTTTTCCGCACTCTTATAAAAGTTGCCTCCAACCTGCTCCCCACCTGGGGTGTGCCTGTAATCCCAGCACTCAGGATGGGGGAGGGGGGAGATTAGCAAATTTAGAGTCTACAGGAACTAATTACATAGAGAGTTCAGGGCCAGCCTGAGCTACAGAATGGAAAGCTTGTCCCAGAAGGCCAAGGCCTGGGGATATGACTCCGTGGGAAGTGCTTCCCTAGTGAGTGTAAGTCTTGGGTCTGAGCTTCAGCACAACTAAAAAAATAAATAAGAACCGGATCCACCACTTTCCAAGCCTGGGTGGATTGAAGCAACAAACTAATTGGGAAATATGCATTGTAGGCCATTTGGAAAAATGGAAATATATGAAGACATAAAAATCTCAGAGGAAAGATCTAAATAACCACAAATATATATCCAGTGAACCCAACAAATTTAGAACAACAGCTCCCCATCAGTAAGATGTTGCCAGCAACATGGACATTCAAATGAGTATATCTCCCCCATAGCGGGCCAAAAGCTCACTGATAAACACAGAGGAAGTGCCGGGATTGAAAAATCATTTGCAAACATCACAGCTAACATTGGCTCAGGTTAAGAATGGTCAGTAGAGCAAGGTCTGTACTCACAGCTACTTCAGAGGCTGATCAAAGGGATTGAAAGTTCAAGGCCTACCTGTGCTACAGAGTGAGTCTTAGCCTGGGCAGCCCTGCCTCCAGATTTCAAAAGAAGTCTCCAGGCAGTGGTTGCACATGCCTTTAATCCCAGCACTTGGGAGGCAGAAGCAGACCGATCTCTGTGAGTCCGAGGCCAGCCTGGTTGACAGAGCAAGTTCCAGGACAGCCCGGGCTACACAGAGAAACCCCATCTCCAAGAAGGGAAAAGAAGTCTGTGGCTAAATCTCAGTGATAGACCAGTTTTCTAGCATGGGCCAGACCCTAAATTTAATGCAAAGAAAAATAATCACCCATGACTGCTAAGTTGAGGAGGGGGATTCTGACAAGGAACAGGGTACAGTGGTTGTGTGGCCTGACAGTGTAGCTTCATAAATTACTAAGTCAAGAGAGAAAAATAATAAATATGCAGCGGAGAAACAAAACACACTGATCCGTTGATGAGAATAAATACCACTGGGGGAAGGTGAGCAGAGTGTGCCTCCAGACATGACAGCACCCCGAGGGAGGTCCAGCCTCACTCCCTATAGCTCCCACAAATGTGTATTTCGAAACTAACTATGGGGAAGCATCAGACACGAAATTTGCCATAAAGGGGACAAAAGGATTCAGTTACAGGAGATGTTAAGTGTGCAAATGAAGACAGTGGATCTTGCATTAAAAGAAAACCAGTATGTCATAAAAGACAGTTTTTAGGCCTTTTGGAATTAGAAGACACACAGTCGATGAAAGAGTCTGAAATCCTAGCTATGCTGGGTGAGAAGGAAGACAATCTCTAGTTCAAGGTCAGCCTGGGCTACAGAGTGATTCAAGTCCAGCCTGGGCAACTTAGGGCCTGCCTCAGAACAGAAAGTAAACAGTGGCTGAGATAGCTCAGGGACAGAGCACTTGCCTAGCGTGTATGACCCCCAGCAGCACATTAAGTAAATGTGTATGCAAGCATTACATTTGAAGAATTTGACTTGTTTCACTCTGTAGAAATAATGAAGGTAAAATCTCAGCCGGGCGTGGTGGCGCACGCCTTTAATCCCAGCGCTCGAGAGGCAGAGGCAGGAGGATTTCTGAGTTCGAGGCCAGCATGGTCTACAAAGTGAGTTCCAGGACAGCCAGGGCTACACAGAGAAACCCTGTCTCGAAAAAACCAAAAAAAAAAAAAAAAAAAAAAAAAAAAATCTCTAACAACCTCAAATGACGTTCAAATGGCACAAGAAAAAGTTTACATACATTTAGATGAGTACATTGCTATGAACTAACATACGTGTAGATGAGCATGTGCTGTAAATTAGCATACATGTAGACACCCAGGTGCTATAAATTAACATATATGTAGATGAGTATGAGCTATACATTTGGGAAAGAGCCGAGGAACAGAGCTAAAGCCAGGCTTATTGGTGTAGATGCTGGGGTGACAGAAACAAGAAGCGTGTGAGTTCCTGGAAGTCTAGGCTACTGGGCAAGATCCATTCTGAGAAGAAAGGAAAAAAGAAGAAAAAAGACAGGGAGACAGACAGACAAGGATGCTGACAAGTGGATCAAGGTAAAGGATGTATCAAGAAATGTTCTACATTCTGTTTTTCTATTCATCCTTGAAACATCTCTGTAAATTGAAAATTATTTTAAATTGCAAGGTGAAGAACAGAACTTATGTGGTGGTGCCCCAGCTCAGCACTCAGGACTAGGAGCTAGGAGCACAGGAAGTCCAGAGCCATTCATCCTCGGCTACATAGTGAGTTGGAGGCTTAATTAGTTACACAAACATCCTGACTTAAAAAAAAAATGTTAAAAACAGAAGCTTAGGATACAGGCTAATAGCATACCTGGAAAGTATATACAGAGAGGACTACCAGCTCGCTATACCAAGTTACAGTTATTAATGTGTTAAATATAGCTGTATGCCTGATATGTGCTTGACAGTGTGCCGAACCCTCAAAGGATTATCTGGTTTGGTGCCCTGAGCCACTATTACTGTGATTGCCACTATGCAGAAGGTCAGAGAAATTGAAGCACGGGGGGGGGGGGGGGGGGGGGGGGGCTAAGCAATTTAATCAAGGAGTCACACCCAATACCTAAAGGAGTTAGGATTTGAACTCGGGTAGCCCAGCTCTAGAGCCTAAAGTCTTCAACAGACTTGATCAAAGTGAGTCTTGAGTCATAGTGTTGTAGGGTTTCTACCAGAGAAGACCGATCAACATGGTTGAAGCCAATAGAAAGTCTTTATTAGCCAGCAACTGCACTGGGTGTTCTGGATCCCATTGTAGCACTGAACCTTTCTCAGGATAAGCTTTTAAACACAAAAACAATGTTCTGGGCTGACACACTTTACTAATAAGACCAGAAGTGGAACTACAGAAGCTAAAGGCCAAGGCTAGTATATTTTGAGACTTCCCCAGAACTGTATGAACTTTGATGGGTTACATATTTTCATTTTGGCTGGTGGGGCTGTTACGTGCTGAGTTTTACAGCCTGGATGGCACTTCCATCTTGGAGTCAGTTGTGCTGAGATCTGGGGTCCTGTTACAGTAGAGGCCTGTGAGAAAGGACAGTCCTGGGCCAACAAAGTGTGACCACTAGTGTACACCTGCGCAAGTCTAGGATTGTACAGGAGCGAGGAGTTTCCCTCAGATGAGCTTCGGTGTCCCAGTCTTCTGCTCCTTCGTCTCCTAGGTTCAGAAAACAAAATGATTTCTTTAGTCGGCTAATAGGCACCATCCACACCCAAAGGGACAAAAACTGGACTAATGTCCACCATCTCTAAAGCTGTTAGTTCTGCCGCTGAGGTGAGCAGAGCTCTTGAAATCCGTGCTCAGACTCTGTTGAACGTTCACCGCCGATGACTTTGCTACAGTCAAAGTGCCCAAACAGAGACTCTTTCCAAATACAGGCACACTAAAATAGAAACCCAGAGACACAGGACCATTTGGCATTCTAAATAGGGGACTAGACTGAGGGAAGATGCTAATAGGCAGACTTCTTCACGGAACTGAGTGAAGCAAAGTTCTCCGTACAACTAAATAAAGCTCTCTGAGCGGGATGCTGTTTGCTTGATGAGTCCTTATATTTTATTATCGACATATGTGGGATTTATAGTCTTTAGGATGAGATCGTGATAATAAACACTTGTGACAGACATGGCCCCAGGTCTTGGGGAGCTAAAAGCTTCCTGCTCTCCTGTCATAAAAATACCATTTTCTTCCCACTTCTATCTCCTATCTCAGCATGAATGTGTTAGTATCCTCTACGATGGCTTGGAGCTGAGCACTGAATATGTGCTCCCTTGTTCTTTTCAACAACTCTGCCATTCATTAAGCCCAACTGTTCAATTCTGGTCACTCATATATCTTTGATTCCTTTATCCACTACTATGTTATCATTTTTTACATTAATTTATATATATATATATATATGTATATATATATATATATATATATGGAGAGAGACAGAGAGATACACATACATATACAGTATACAGTTATCTCAGAAGATGATGGGCCAGCTAATGGTTCTATTTTGATTGATATCTCCAAATGGGGCATTTAGAAAAACTGTTTTTTTAAGAAGAAAAACACAAACCATCAAGTCATTTCTTGAGAGCACACAATTCAGAGACTTTTAGTTTCATCGCAGCTGGGCTTAGAAATCTCAGCTGGATGTAGCCACAAAATGTAACCTGCTGGCAGGTCCAAGAAACTGGCAATCCTGGACTGGCCTCCTGGTAGTCTCTGATACTCCAAAAGGCCAGCCTGGGACTGTGGAATCTCTAAGCAAACAGACAACTCCAAGCCTCGAGCTGCAAGGCTCAGAGGTCTGCCCCCTTATCTACTGGAGGATGAGTGGGTCATGAGGCCAGTCCAGTTTCCAGACCGATGTCAAGGTGCACCATCTCATCCAACCCAGTATGTCTCATCTGCTACTTTTTATATTTTCTAACTAAATGATACTTCCTGCCTCCCCTTAGCTGTGGAAATTACTTAACTCCTCTCATGGAAAATGGTAGCGATTTCACAACAAAATCCAAGCATTGATAAAGCCCATTATGCCAAATGCTTTATATTCTTGGAACCAAGATAATTACTTACCCATCAGCACCACCAAACTTGATCAGAAAGCCCTCTCCCACAGTGTCCTTTTTCTGAATGAAACAGTCGGGCTGAATCTTAACTGTTCCCCTTAGTGATATGCTTTGTCACTCAACAAATACTTAGTTGTCATCTCCTGTATGTTCAACCCTAACCCAGAGGTTGATGAACAAGAGACCACATACTCTGCTACCACCTCAACTACAAAGGGGAGAAACCCACAGGCACATAAGCCAGAGAGGAATAAACTCAATGGTAAAAGTTGAGAGTGACTAGCGCGACCCCGCTTTGGATTTGATTTGATTGACAGAGAGCCATTTGGGAGCATAGCTATCCAGCAGTGTCAGGATCTAGTGGAGACAGTGACTTTGCAGGGAACAAGAACAAAGGCCCCAGAGCAGGGATAAGTTTGGTGTCTAAGAGAAAGAGATGTTTGAAGAGAAGTCCTTTGACAGATGGGTGTTACAACTTGGGGAATGGTCACCTGAAAGTGAATAAGAACGTACTAAAGCCTGCTGCCCTTTCTGCCCCTCCCCTCCAATCTCACATATACCAAAAAAAAAAAAAAAAAAAAAAAAAAAAAAAGCCAACTCATTTGAATTCACACAATGATTTGATTGACAGTGTCAAATGATACATCTAGGGAAAATGGCTTCTTTGAGATAAAGTTCATAAACCATCAGCTGATGCCTTCAAAGTACTCGGTTCAGGGGCGTTGATTCACAGCTGCGCATCTTGCATTTCAGAATAATCGCATCACACCAAAATGAAAGTACACGATACAAGATCAAATACAAAAGCAACGTTATTTCCATAGGCTAGCAGTGGACAGCCCGAAATAAAAACAGTTCCATCTACAAAGCATCTGAAGGGATAAATTACTAAGGAGCATGGGTTAAAAACTGGGTGTTAGGGTTAGGTATGCTGAAACTTGTAAAACACCTCTAGTGACATTAGAGAACACTTTCCTTAAAAAAAAAAAAAAAGCTTCACACGTTCATAGGTTGGCCTACTTGCTGTTAAGAGTGTGTGGCATACAGAATATCAACCATGAAAGAGTGTCTGGTCTTAATGCTCAGAATTTGTGAATATATTACTTTGTGTCACCCAGTTTGCAGTTATAATAAGGCTGTGAACAGGATCTTTGATTATCAACATAGGACTAGCATAATCACAAGTGTCTAATGAGGAAGCTGGGGAGATGGCTCAGAGGTTAAGAAGGATCCCAGCTCTTCCAGAGGGCCTGAGTTTGATTCCCTACACCAGTTTCAGGGGGCTCACAACCACCTGTAACTCCAGCTTCAGGGGAATCTGATGCCCTCTTCTGGCTTTTGTGGGCAGTATACTCATGTGCACTTGTACACAGACAAACACACATACATATAAACTAAATATTTTTAATTTCATAAAAATGGGTAAAGGGCTTAAACAAACACCTCTCCAGGGAAGATATATGGATGTTCATCATTAACCCTTAGAAAAATGCAAATCTAAGCTGCAATGAGTTGCCAAACTCTTAAGATTGGGCATAATAAAAAAAAATAAATATAAAATGAGAATTGGAAGAGCTGTAGAAAAATGGGAATCCTCAGACTTGGCTGGTGGGAGTGAAACAGTGCTTTCTCCACAGCTTTTGTGGAAAGCAGTTTGGAAGAGTAAAACAGAGTGGCCTCATGCCTAGCAGCTCACATCTAGTTATATATCCAAGAGTCGTGAAGTTAGATCTATGGAAAAACATGAACACAAATGGTCACAGCAGTTATTGATACACAACAAAGAGGAACAATTAAAAAAGTACCCATCAAGGGAAAACAAATAAATGAAATGTTGTGCACATACACTGGAATATTATTCAACCATAAACATATTGATGGGCTAATACATGTTACAATATAACATTGAAAAGACTATGCTATATCAAGGAAGCCAGTCAAAAAAGTTCATATGTACCGTGATTTCATTTATGTAAACTATCTAGAGGAGATAACTTTATAAAGACAGCAGGTAGATTGGTAGTTTTCAAGGGCCAGGGGAAAGGAGAGAAGTAAGAGTGATTGTTACAGATATACAGAGTCTTTGGAGGGGGGCCATGAAAATGTTCTAAAATTAGATCCTAGTGGCAGATGCACAAGACTTTGGATATATTAAAACTCATTAAAGTGTGCTATAAAAGACACTTATTATGATGTAAGTTTATATCTGAAAATGAATGAACGTTCCTAAATAATGCAGATGCCTGAGAACAGAATTACTGGATCATACGGTCAGTCTATGTTTGGCTCTCTGGGAAATCGCCAAATTGTCTTCCAAAGTGGCTATGCCATTTTAAATTCCTACCAGTAATTTCGCCAAAGGGCCATTTTTAAAGATTTTCAACAGAGTTTAAAAGAAGATAATACAAAATGCAGAATCCTAAGAGGTTGTGTGCATGTGTATATATGTATGTATTTGTGTGCTTGCTTGCTTGCAGGTTTCAGAGGAAATCTATTGACGGAAGCTTTGGTTCCAGCGATGGTAAGAGATTCCTTGGTTAATTCCCAGTCCCTAATGGTGTTGCATGGTGCAGCCACATCCTTTTTGGTACCTTTTGTCTCTTTTCTTTTTTTCTCCCTTGATTCCTATCCCAGAGCCCTCTCATCCACAGACCTTCTATAGAAGGCAGAGCTAGCAAGAAACAATTTATAGTTGGTAACCATTGAGATGTGGACCCCACACAAAGACTCTGTACCCAGAATGCCTTTAATTATTCATAGGGCGCTTGCAACCACTCATCTTTTCTGAAGTCGTCTCAGCCCTGGGAGGGAACTGCTCACAGATACTTTGTATCTGGGGAGAGAGACTTTTTGTATCCCAAAGCTTGGGAATAGCAGTGAGAATGTATTATGTCAACTTGTATGCTGTACATTTTTCCCAAATGGAGATAAAAGCTTTGTGTGTGTGTGTGTGTGTGTGTTTGTTTGTTTAGACACATAGAAAGTGAAAATATTTGAGACTAGCAAGCACAATAAAAAAAAAATGTAGCAATTGAAGAATCCAGAGTAATTAGATATCTAACCTGTTCCTCCTCTCTGAGAATTCACAAAGGATTTCAATTGTCTGATAATTTTATTAAAACTTAAAGCTTCAAATGCGCTCAGTTTGACAAAGCCCAGGTCACTGTGAGCTCCTTCACTGTTAGGGAAGTGGTGAGAATTGAAAATGCAGAGGAGATGGACCTCAGTTGAAGTCAGGCGTAGCCGGTGTTCTGTGCTTTTCATACTTGAGTCCACAGAACTCTGGAGGGATACCAACTCATCCTTCACCCAACAGGTTTTCTCCCTTTGCTGGAAGGCTAGATGGCATTCACATTTGTCTTCCTTAAGAGACAGCTTGTCTGTTTTTCCAACTCCCCCCTCCCCAAGCACTTTGTTTTAATAAACATTCAATTACGAATATAAAAGATGTCTGCAAATTAAAGAGGGTAGCCTTCAGAGTAGATGGCTCTACTAGTACTAGTAGAGTCTACTAGTGTACTAATCTGTTTCTCTGCTGGCCCCTACACACTCCGTTTTACTCTGAAGGATACTGGGGAGCTGGGACAAGGCTCACATCCTCATGGGGCAATGTCAGAGGAAAGCCCCCCCCCCAAATTTCTTCTTATGTTCTCTTGTAGACTGTATCATATGTCACTATATAGAAATAGTGTCATGGCTGTGGGTGTCGGTCAGTTGGCAGATCGCCGAGCTAGCTTGCTCCAAGGCCCATGTTGAATCCTCAGCATTATATAATCAGGTTGAGTTGGTGCATGCCTGAAATCCTAGCACTTAGGAGATAGAGGCGAGGGTCAGGGGGAGTCAAAAGTCTTCTAGATCATCCTCTAGACTACATAGTTCAAGAACTGCCTGGGATGCATAAGGTCCTGTTTCAATAAGGGGGCAGGTCAATTAAATGTACTTTTAGATTAATACTAAGTTCTCTCTCTCTAAGACCATATTTTTTCCCAACATCAACATTGATATTTCAAGATTCATGATTCTTTATTATTCAGGATTCACCATATTATGTCAGATTAAAGTATACTTTTTCCTTGCAACAACTAAAAGTATCAGACATGGCCAGATACCTTTTTGGGGTAAAGCTAGAAGATCACCAAGTTCCATGTGCCAGCTGCTGGGCACAGGTTGAGAAGACTTAAAGAAAACAGGTATTTTCTTCAGTTCAGGAAGTAGAAAGCAGGTGCGATCACCTCAAACATCTTTGAAATGGGGCGGAGATAAGGACCCATTGTGCAAAGAGAAGGTACAGGCCAAGATGGCACCACCTCTGATGTCCTGTGTGAGCCAAGACCTAACCGACCAAAACAAGAAACCAAAAGAAGGGCAGGCTCCAGCCAGCCAGGGAAGAACTGCCTAGTGACCTTCAGGATTATGGAGCTGAGCCCAGTGAGCTCAGCCAGTAGAGAGAGCCAGAGAGGAAGGTGCTTCCATGAGACACTCACAGGAGGAAAATGAGGCTATAGAAATGTCTTTCTCTCCAATCAGCAAGACCGAGAGTCTACGAGGAGCAGGAGTTCCACGATGCTTAAAGCAACAGGAAACACTCTGAGGGCTGGGCTCAAAGCAAATGCTAAAAACAACCCCAGGTTCTCAGAGGGCAAGAAATCCCCTGAGATTTGACATATGTGCTGTGCACTCCCTGGCAAGCTGGACACTTGGCTTGCATGAGGTCATTATTTTGCTGCACGTGTTTATGCATGTGTGCATGCAATGCATTTTAAATATACACAATAAAAGTAAATTTTGCAAAAAGAAGGTAAATTTTCGCAGATAGCAGTCTGATGGATTGCTCTCTATCCATTATCTGTCTGTCTGTGGAAGCGTCTTGATCTCTCAGCACTTCTATTTTATCATCTTTAAAATGGTGACAATAATAGCCCATACCTCTTAGGGCAGCTGAAAAGACAAGAGTGTCTGACACAATCAGAGGGAAATGCCAGCATCAGTCACAGCAAACAAAGCCTCAGGAGCTGCGGTGGCTCTGCTCATTGTACTGCTTTTGGTCAGCAGGACAAGAGCAATGGCCAAAGTCTATGTTATAATGAAGCCAGAACTGACATCAAAAAGAGACAACCAAGCATCCTTGCACAACATTCTCTGTACTCCAAATTTGATTCTCAATTTTTAAGAGTCTAAAGCTCCACTGAGAATATACCTCAGTGATGGGTATTTCCCTATCTCATGCAAGGCCTTAGATTTGATCCTCAAAACATATGTATCCACCCCCACATGCCCCACACAATGTGTCTAAAGATAATCAGTTTGTCTGCTTTGAACTTGGGCGTACAGTTTGCATGATGTTGTATATTTAAGGGTTAGTCCATGGAAGTTCAGAGAGCTGAGCTCTCTAAATAATAAATATGTCAAGCCCAGTAACAACGCCAGGGAGTATGTTTTCTGAAGGTCAAAGTCCCCATCCTTCAGGCCCTGGGACGGCCTTGCCTGCCAAGAACACTGCATTAGTTCCAAGACTCACTGACCAGCTGAGACAGCTCTTAGCAAATTCACTGACCAGAGAAAGGAAAATGAGTCGCTTAGGTTTGTCCCGTGTCTAAAACTTTTGAATTTGGCACATAGTTACTTTCTCCTAGAGGGGAAATCAATAGAATCACAGTGGGTTTGTAAATTAAAAACGCAGTCTGGAGCCTGGGCAGTTCAAAACATGATTTTCTGAGAGTCCATCAGTGGGACAAAGCCTGAAACTGGGATAAAGGAAGTTCGCTGTGACTAGGGAGTGTTCAGAGCATTTGTGTTTTTTACCTCCGTGGTACATTTAGCTTTTATATAATGATGAATTACAGCAAAAATACTGAAATATCTTGAGAACAGAGATGTTTCCAAATACTAGGTGTGTTCACTGAAAAATACTTCCCTACCACATCTTGTGACCTGAGTTGTCTGGGGATGTGACTGAATTGCAGAGAAGTTGCATGCAATATGAAAGGCCCTGGATTCAGTTCCCCAAATCCTACAGAAACAAGAGAGAAAAAGAGAAAGAGGGAGGAGGGAGGGAAGGTTGGAGGAAGAGAGAAAGAGAGAGGAAGGGAGGAAGAAAGAGAGAGAGGTAGAGAGAGAAACTGAAAAGGAGAGAAATGAGGCCACACACTATGATACAGAAAGAGGTGATAGGCTAGATTTGACCCTATGCACCCACAGTGATGGTCCCTGTAGTAAAGTGGAAAGAAAGTCCAATTTAAAGATTGCTGCTTAGCGTCTCAGCTACTTCAAGTCAAGTTGTGTGACTTCAGCAGCCAAGGGTAAACCGTTTCCCTCCTTTTTGTTGTTTTGTTTTTCCTGCAGGCTCTGGAAATATGGCTGTCTCACATCCCATCACTGCCAGCACGCCCGAAGGGAGCAATTATGGGGCAATAGGTACTTTCCACAATGAGTCCTTTGGTAGGACTCTTTCTTTACTCTGGGGAGAGTAGTGCACAAGGTTCTCCAGCGAGGCTGCTCTTTTATGGAAGAGATGAACTGGCTGGATAACCTGGAATGTTCCTTCCAGCGTTCTCTATGGTTCTATTGTTCTTGGATCTGCTAGCTCCCCTTGGGCTGAACTCACTAGAGCGGTTGCTATCAAGTTCCCAAGCCCATTTGGGACTTAAAACTTTTTTTTTTATTAAGTTTTTATTGTATTCATTTTGGTGGGAGGGCGGGGGGGGGGGGAGCATGTGAATGTTGGTGGCCGGAAGACTACTTGCAGGAGTTGGTTCTGTCCTTCCACCCTATGGGTCCCAGAGACTGAACTTAGATCAGCAAGTACGGCAAGCACCTTTTACACACTGAACCATCTCCCAGCCCCTTGGGTACTTGAACATCATGTCTGTCTGTCCGTCTGTCTGTCTGTCTGTTGGTCTGCCTATCTCTATCTGTCTGCCTGTCATTCTTTTTGTTTATTTGTCACTGTGTATGCCATATGTGTATACAGTGCACATGTGCTGAGATCGGGACAATTTTCCTACGCAAGTTCTCTCCTGCTGCTCTGTGAGATCTGAGGCTCAAACTCAGGTCATCAGGTCTGCACACAAAGGTCCTCTACCCCCTTTGCTATCTTGCCAGCTCCCCTGGGAGCTGAGTGTAGGGCTTGAAAGACTTGGCACAGCCTGCACTATCAATTGAACAGCTGTCTTCTTGGGGTGTCTGTGGAGTTAGAAGCTTCAGGGTATGAGAAGACTAAGGCAGGGCGGCAAGTGAGCCTGGCTGGAGCTGAACAGACTTTTGCCCCAGCTAAGTTCACAATGAGCCTGGTCAAGGCCACCAAGTTATTTACTGGGCAAACCTACATGTCATTAAGCAGCCTGAAAGGAACCGAGTTCCCCCATAGCTGTCTAGTATGGCAGGAGTGCATGGAGTCCTGTCCCTGCCACTGTGGTTGTAGGCTCATGAATGGTGCACGTTAAACAGTCCGCAGAGAGGGGCTATGGCTCTGCTCTCTTATGCTGTAACTTGGAGCACGTGGGCCCAGTGTAGGCTACTTATTTTTAGTTCTGTAAGAACAGGATTTTTTTTTAACAAAAAACCCATCTGAACAGAAGAAATAAAGCGGAAGGTAGGCTCAGTTCATGTTCAAGCTGCACAAATCCCATCTGCTCCAGAACATTCATAGGAACAGAAGAATCCTTCCTGAGAATGCTGTTTGCGTTACATAATGATAGAAATGGCATGTGGGGGATTTCTCTGGATAATTATTCTATGAGGAATGTACAGCAGTTGGATAGGTATGGGTTTACCCACATGTGTAATCAAAGCTATGAATAACTCTGCATGTGTGTTGCTATACATTGTTTTGTGTTTTTAAAATATGAAACATGAAATACAAGAACAGGGGCTGGTGAGATGGCTCAGTGGGTAAGAGCACCCGACTGCTCTTCCAAAGGTCCAGAGTTCAAATCCCAGCAACCACATGGTGGCTCACAACCATCCGTAACGAGATCTGACTCCCTCTTCTGGAGTGTCTGAAGACAGCTACAGTGTACTTACATATAATAAATAAATAAATCTTTAAAAAAAAAAAAAAAAAAAAAAAAAAAAGAAATACAAGAACAATGTTATTTCTGCATCCAGATATCTACAGAGAAGATTCTATTTTATTCTTTACCGTCAGCCCTAGAAACAGGGAGACAGAGATATAAAATGGGAGAAAAGAAAAAAAAATGAGGAGGCAGCCCAGGCGCATGTCTCGTTGGTAAAGAGTTCATCTGGACGAACATGGCGTTTTCTAGAATGAGTGAGCACTGTACTCTCTGCAGAGGAATAGGCTCTGTGCACCATTCTTGGCTTTTAAAGGCAGAGGAGTTTTCTGTTTCAGATGAGTCCAGTTCCAGTCCTGGGAGGCAGATGTCTTCTTCCGATGGTGGGCAGCCTTGCCACTCAGACACGGACAGCTCTGTGGAGGAGAGTGACTTTGATACCATGCCTGACATCGAAAGCGACAAAAACGTCATCCGGACCAAGGTACCAACACGCCCTGACTGCTGCGGATGAAGCAGAAGAAAGTTTGGTAGTAAAATGATCCTCACCAATGCCTCTGTCTCATTTTTTTTTCCTTGAAGGGAAAGCCAAGTCTCCTGGGGAGTTAGATGAAACCTAGCTAGAGCCCAAGACGATAATCTCTTCATTAGAACCTTTCTTTGGGGTTGGGGGATGAAAAAGAAGAGAGCATTCTATGTTCTCAGCACCCCAAGTGTCTGTGAATTGGGGAGTATTAAAGAACCCAGATGGAAGAAGAGATTCACTCAGGCCTGCTCTGGAAAGCTTCCCCATTTCTATACAGACCATCCTTTGAGAGCAGAGTCCATTAATTTCTGGAGTATGCTTAATATAGTGCATTTTACCTACCAAAAAGTCCAAGTATGAATCACACAGTTTCAACCATATGCAACTCAGGAACTACAAAGTGAGCAGGTCTGAGAGCCGAGTAGTCAGTGCTTGCAATGTGTGAAACATTCGGTACTTGATAGGCTTCTCACATCAGCCAGGAGAGTGGCTTTTATTAGGGTGTCCTGAGAAAAGCAAAATTAATGGAAACAGCTTCATGAATCATTTTGATCCCCAGCGAGGAGTACATGAATGAACTTTCTAGAGTTCTCTTTTGTGTCCTATACAAGAAAAACCAGTTTGCATTCTCTTCCCATTGATGCCCTAGATGTTCTTGTACCTGTCAGATCTGTCCAGGAAGGACCGGAGGATTGTCAGCAAAAAGTATAAGATTTATTTTTGGTAAGTAGTTGACCGTTAAAGTCATGATTTCCTTAAAAATACTGACTTATTTAAATCTATTTGTTTGTATGTATGTGTGTACTGTAGTGCTGGAAATCAAATCCAGGGCCACACACAGGATAAGAGAGGCAAGTCCTTTATCACTGAGCTACACTCTCAGCCTCTAAACTCTTTAAACTTAACTTTTTTCTTTGTAAAAGCTACAACCACTTGTATTACAAGGAGTCGTTGTTTAATAAGGCATAGATATGGATAATGATGCTTCCAACCTGAAATACAAAAGACCATACTTGTGGGCGGGTCCTTCCACCCAGTCGAGAGGCTGAGCTGCCTAGCAAGGGGCCTTTCTCTATGCAGAAAGCGCCAGACTGACTGTGGTCCTTGTGATATGCCCTACATTTTTACTTTTTGAAGACTCCCTCTACTTCTGGATGCAGACATTAGAATGAAGCCGGGAAATAAGGGAGCCAATGGAATTTCACAGCTGAGCTCTCATTTTGGAATTAAGTTTTGTTTAAGAGCCTCTACAAGGTACCTCTCACTTGTTACTCGAATTCTAAGAACATTTAAGCTGTGTACTAAGGGAATAAGATGCTTATATATGAAGCTGATTTGAGGCTGCTTTGTAAATGATTGTACAAAGAGGGAAGGAGGAGCAGGAGGAGGAGCGGGAAGAGGAGGAGGACTTCAATCCATTAAGTGCCAATTGGTGAATATTAAATACATCATTTCAGGTCAGGCATAATGGTATTGTCTGTAACCACAGCTCTTGAAATCATCACAGTTTCAAGACCAGCTTTGTTCACATATCAAGTTCTAGGCCAGTCAGGGCTACCTAGCAAGACTCTGTCTCCAGTAAATTAAATAAAAGAATGACTTAATGATTTCAGTCATCAGTGTAAGGATTCACTGCTATAACCAAACCAATAGCAGTAAGCAAGGTAAGTTTGTTCACTTCCTTCTGTCGCCTCTGGTCAAAATTCTGTCTACCAAATGTTCAAAGGCACAGGAAACTGGGAGACAAGACTGGAGAAACAGGTGTTATGCGATCAGTTCCCCATTGCTTTTACCAGCTAGCTATGGGGTTATAAGATGGAAATATTCTTTTTTAAAAGCTGAGCAGAGTCCACCATTTTGTTGGAAGTCACTGTTTCTGGCTCCTTCTGTCGTAGGAACATCATCACCATCGCTGTGTTTTATGCACTGCCTGTGATGCAGCTTGTTATCACCTACCAGACAGTAAGTGCTGCCCCGCCCAGATGAGCTGCCCCGCCCAGATGCCCAGCTTCCATCAAAAAGAAGCCATGGCTCTGGCTGACAGGGAAGAGTTTAGCTTGGGATCGAGGTGTGTGTGTGTGTGTGTGTGTGTGTGTGTGTGTGAGAGAGAGAGAGAGAGAGAGAGAGAGAGAGAGAGAGAGAGAGACAGAGACAGAGACAGAGACAGAGACAGAGAGACAGAGAGACAGAGAGACAGAGACAGACAGACAGACAGACAGAGACAGACAGAGAGACAGAGAAAGACAGAAAGAGAGAGATGGAGAGACAAAGAGACAGAGAGAGACACAGAGAGCCTGAAGAGGCTTGAGATATTAAATATCCTGGAACTGAAGTCATAGGCATTGGGAGTTACCTGCCATGGTGCTATGCATCAAACTCAAGTCCTTTGAAAGAGCAGTTAACCACTGAGCCATCTCTTCAGTCACAAGAACTATAGTTTTGTTTGATGGTTCTTTCAGACAGGGTCTCTTTGTTTTGTAACCCTAGTTCTCCTGGAACTAGATATTTAAACCAGATTGACCTCAAACTCATAGAGCTCCACCTGCCTCTGACTCCCAAGTGTTGGGATTAAAAGAATGTGCCACCAGCCTCCAAGAACTTCTTTTGTTTAATAATTTCCCATTTTGGCACTAGTTTGGCTTCTCCATTAACTACTTCATCTCTAGGATTGTTTCCATTTATTTCCCAGTTGTTTTATCACAAAGGGACCTGGTACCTTGTATTGTTTCATTTACCGACATAAAATCAACCATTCAACCATCATGTCTATCAGTGGCACCATTATTTGTCAACCCGAGTGTGTGATCATCAGGAGACAATGAGCAGAGTAAACAAAGGTCTAATAATGCTCCGGGGCTGGAGCTCAGTAGGGAGAGTGCTTGCCCAGAATGCATGAAACTGTGATCAACTGCAGCGCCTCACAAACAGGTCTAACATGTCCATAATCCCGCAATAGGAAAATGGAGGATCAAGGTTTTCTCAGGTAGGGAGTTCAAGACCGGGCTAGGCAATGCGAGACTGTTTCAAACAGTAACACAAAATAAAATCTCCAGACTGAAGAAAAGAAACCAGAAGTCTAATTTACCCTGTATCTGATCCCTGAGGATACTCTGAAATTATAAACAGCTTCGACAGGGGCTGGAGAGATGGCTCTGCGGTTAAAAGCACTTGTTGCGCTTGTAGAGGACCTGGGTTCCCAATGCCTGCAACAGCCACTCACAACTGTTTGTAACTGAGTTCCAAGGGAATCCAGCACCCTCTTCTGACCTCCGTGGGCACATACGTGGTATACAGACATACAAACAAGCAAACACTCATACACATAAGTCTCTTTCAGACACTGAAAAACAGTTTTGTGGAACTAACAAGATATTAAGCCAACAACAAAAAAATTAAAAATTGAATGAACGAATTCATACTAAAATACCTTGAGAATGTCCACTACTCCTTCATGGAAACCCTGGACCCCAGCCACTGAAGTAGGCATTTACCTGGGGTCCAGATTTCTAAGTATAAATTTTCTAGAAATTATAAGAGTTGAGAAGACCAGTTCAGAACGATATGTGGTTAAGCACATTTTATGCACCATCCCTTAATTTTTGCTAGGCATTAAAATCACATGGGGCACTTTAAAAAAAATCTCAGGGTCTAGGGTGGTATCCCACACCAAGTAGATCAGGGCTTCAGGAAGGAGAGCTATGCCTCAGTATTGTTTAAATCCTCTCTGAGTTCTCTATATAGCCAAGCTTATGATATAAAATATTTAGTCCATTCATACTCATCGAATAATAAAGATGAAGTCTCTATGAGGTTTGAACACCACTGTTTCTAATCTAAACATTCTTTACTAACATGGGAACCCTGTCAGGAGCTTCAGCTTGCTATGATTTAGGCAAGTTCTTGAAGGGGAAGGGGATAGATTAAAAAAAAAAAAAAAACCAAGATACTTCCTCGATGACTGCTTAAGGGGCACTCAGAAAATGGGACATCTCCATTTCCCCCCAGAGTTAATCTAGGGAACAGGATATAGCAAGACAGACACATAGCAAGACACAGACTTAAAAGGCAGGTCCCAATGTTAGCATCCTTTCAAAATAACAAAAGGATCATACATCCTTGAATTCCATCTTGAGTTACCCAATAAACAGGATACTTTTATTTAAAACACAGATGGCACCTGAATAGGGAATGTGTGTTTGCTGTGTAACAGTGGCAGGACGTGCCCTGTCTCCTGAGGTGGAGGTGGGTTACACTTTAGCCAATGGGAGGGCATCCCTGTGAGCCCTTCCTGTTCTTTTTGACTTTGGGCAGACTCATAGGACAGAGAGAAGTCATTCTTCTTCTTTCACTTGACTTTGTAGGTGGTGAATGTCACTGGCAACCAGGATATCTGTTACTACAACTTCCTTTGTGCTCACCCCCTGGGTGTCCTGAGGTAAACTCAGCCCTCTGGCTCCTTGTGAAACATTAGAGATTCTTTCTGTCCAATTTGGTTTAAATTTGACCACACACACACACACACACACACACACACACACACACACACACACACACCAACAACAACAGTGGAAAACTACCCTGGTCAGGGCAAAGAGGAATTGAAGCCAGTTGTTGAGAGAAGGTCTGCCCTCTTCCCTGGCGTATTTCTAAGAACGGCCTGTTGAGAATTGGGCAGTGAGGGTTTTTTGTTTGTTTGGTTGGTTTTGGTTTTTCAAGACAGGGTTTCTCTGTATAGCCCTGGCTATCCTGGAACTCACTTTGTAGACCAGGTGGCCTCGAACTCAGAAATTCGCCTGCCTCTGCCTCCCGAGTGCTGGGATTAAAGGCATGAGTCACCACGCCTGGCTGGCAGTGAGGTTTTTAAAAACCAGATCGTCAGCTATAGGTCCCACATGCCAATGAACATGAGTTGGTGGCCAGCTCTCATTTAATATGTTAAATGACCTCACAAGGTAGGCATGATTAGTACCACAATTTTTAGACAAAGGTGCTAAGGCTTAGACAGGTACAAATGTGCTCAATTCTGGTCCCTCGGTTCTTAGTGATGTCAGAGTTTGTCTGCAAGCCTGACTGTCCTAAAGCCACCAGAACGTGGTGAAAGAAAGTGTCTTCCTGAGAGATAGGAACATATCTTCTCTGTACAGAGCAGCGCCATCTTGATTTCCTGAGAATGAAGCCATGGTCTGTGGTATATATGCGCTTACTGAAATCCACAGTTGGAGAGCTGAATATTGACACACTGTGGGTCCGGCTATGAGAGTCACAGCTAAAATGCTCGTTCATCTCTGGACCAGCTCTTTCTCAGGGTTCATACTTTGTCAGGGCCATGAGGACAAGAGATGATCAAGCAGGTTCTAGGGAGGCTAACCAGAGAAGACAGATGTTACGTTAAGGCAAGTGAGCATCCTCAAATCAAGGAATTAGATCAAAGAGGATTTCCGTCCGGTGTCTGTCCAATGCTGAAGTCCTAGGAAACTGTTAGCATAGAAAGACACCAAATAAAGAGTTTACCTGCCCACATTTGAATTCATTCTGAGTTCCCATGATGGTT
Source organism: Mus musculus (assembly GCF_000001635.26). NCBI lineage: Eukaryota > Metazoa > Chordata > Mammalia > Rodentia > Muridae > Mus > Mus musculus. The sequence continues at coordinate 44,262,172 of NC_000082.6, read as the reverse complement.
TTCATACTCATTTCTCACTCATCCCTATAGCGCCTTCAATAATATTCTCAGTAACCTGGGCCACGTACTCCTGGGCTTCCTCTTCCTGCTGATAGTTCTGCGCAGAGACCTTCTCCACCGAAGAGCCCTGGAAGCTAAAGACATCTTTGCTATGGTGAGGAGAGGATGGGACAGATCAAAGGCATGAGCTGGGAAGGACTGTGCTTCCATGTAGACCTGCAAAGGGGAGGGGGCTTGATGATGTCATGGTGAACTGTGTGTAGAGCCACTTGAAGCCACCATTTAGTCTTCCTAACTCTGGATGTGTCTCTGACTAGTGTCTTTTTATTAACAATCCTTTCTCCCCCCCCCCTTTTTTTTCCAGGAATACGGTATTCCCAAACACTTTGGTCTCTTCTACGCTATGGGGATAGCACTGATGATGGAGGGCGTGCTCAGTGCTTGTTACCATGTCTGCCCTAATTACTCCAACTTCCAGTTCGGTAATTAGAACCTATATTGGTGACATAGATTTGAGTTGCAGGTGTCTTGTCCTGGAGCCCTTCAGAAACATCAAATTCATACTTGCAAGGACTTTAATGGCATTTGGGGTGAGCTGAAATGGCCTGAGCGTCCCTTGTCTCTGAGCAGGGCTCCTGCATGTTATATATTTGTTCTCCTTGGCCAACATGGAGTCTGGAAAACACTCTGCACTGCATGCTTATGTCACGGTAAGATGCAGTGTCAGGGGCCAGGCTAAGCAGCACTGCCTTTCAGACTTCCCACCATGTAACTTACCTACTTAAGCAGTTAGCCTGCTCTGGGGTGAAAGTAATGGCGAACTCAATTAAGAGTGAACCAAATGATAAGACAATCACACTGTCTGACAGCTCACTGACTGGAAGGTAGGGGGAGAAATGCCTTTGCCGCTGGCTTACCCAATGATTCTGACTTTACATCTCCGGGTGACCTTTTGCACATCCCTAGCCTATGTGTTGGTTTTCTCCCAAAGACAACTTCCCTCATGCTGGAAAAGGTATCCATAATAGCTCTTAGCTTCTTAGGTCTTAGGTCTCCTTCTCCAGGTTCAGAGCAGGTCCGAGGTGTCCTGGAGGACCTTACAGCAGGGAAGCATCTTCAGAAGAGGCCTCAGGATAATGGTCCCTCATACCTCAGTAGCTCAAACAATGATAAGTACATTTCTGAACATTCCCTAGGTGCTCATTAGCTCAGGTCTGGGCTGCTCCATCTATCAGCAACGGAATATGGATAAACTTTGGACCAATCACATCTATCCCTTCCAAGAGCAGGGTTAGCTTTCCTGAAGCCAAGAGGCCGAAAGGATGTTATGAATTGAAAAGACAGTAGACCAAATTAGCATTAAAGTGAAGAATGAAGGACAAGAGTGGTGGGCTTTGCCTGTAAACAACACTCTCGGGAAGCTGAGACAAGAGGATCTCTAGTCTAGACTACAAATAGTGAGACCCATCTAACAGTCACAACAATAAGATAAAAATGAGGAAAACAAGACCTGGACCCTGCCACCCACACTCAAAGATAATGATTGCTTTGGGTTGGTTTGGTTTCGTCTTTCAAGGCAGGGTTTCACTGTACAGCTCTGGCTGTCCTGGAACTCACTCTCTAGACCAGGCTGGCCTTGAACCCACAGAGATTTGCCCACCTCTGCCTCCTGGGTGCGGGATTAAAAGTATGCACCACCATCGCACACTGCGTCAGACTTTAACTACCTGGCTTGTGCACCTCTGTTTTCTGTTTAACAAGTTTCTTCCCCGAGTGTTCTCACCTGGGCTAGCTGTGTGAAAGCCTTTATTTCCTGCATCCACGCTAGCATTTGCTATTGTCAGGCTGTTAAATGTTTTGCTGAAGTTTTGAGTAGTATGAGCATCATGTTGTTGTTTTGTTTTCTGTCTCCAGAACTGTAGAACAGCTGGGCTGCATTTAGTGGGTAGCTATTTTCCATTAGTAGGCTATTATGCTCTGCATCATAGAGATACAATAGAGACACAGCAGAGAATGTGACTGCAGCATCTCAGAGTGCTGAGAACAGCTTCCATCTGACACTCATCTTATTGTCTCCACCCCCTTTTTTTTGTTTGTTTTTTTTTTTTTTGGTCCCATTGTCAAATATAAAGTTTAGAATGTACATACCCTTGCAAGTGAGGCAGCTATTTACTTACCCCATTCGATGTTTTCCTTCTGCGAACCAAAATACATTGGTGGATGGGGACAGGTTAGAAATAGAGGACACAGGATCTTCCTAGAGCAGTGGTTCTCAGCTTCTCAACGCTGCCGTCCTTTAATTCGGTTTCTCATAGCCTAGTGAACCCTAACCATTAAAATATTTCTGTTGTTACTTTGTAACTGTAATTTTGTTGCTGCTATGAATCATAATGTAACTATCTGTGTTTTCTGATGGTCCTTGGGGGTTGTGACTCATAGGTTAGGAACCACTGTCCTAAAAGATGCACTTAGTAGGGCTGCTATGTTAGAGACTTCTACACATCAGCAAATATTCCACTGAGCCACAGAGTAGGCAGGAGCTATAGAGAAGCTTGGAGTGGTGTTGCTGGGTTCCCACTAAGCTTCTTGACTTGGGTCCACAGACACTTCCTTCATGTACATGATCGCTGGCCTCTGCATGCTGAAGCTCTATCAGACCCGCCACCCGGACATCAACGCCAGCGCCTACTCTGCTTATGCCTCCTTCGCTGTGGTCATCACACTGACGGTCCTCGGAGTGGTGGGTGCCTCTCCATCTGCCTGCAGTCCGACCCTGAAAAGGGGGACTTCCCTTGGTGGAGGAGGCACTTTTTGTTGTGCATGTCTTTGTGTCGGGCCTTGGGGGCATGTGGGTTTGGGTCTGTTGGGGGCATGTGGGTTTGGGTCTGTCAGCTAAGTAATCGAACCAGAGGTCCTCTGGTTCGATTACTTAGCTGATGGTTTCTAAGCATGTAATAATCACCTGTAAAATCGAGTGAGGGTGGTTTTTATATTAAAATGAATTCCAAGCCATGCCAAAACTTAGATACATCTGAGTTGCTCGGAGAAACCAGCCTCAGAGAGAAATCATTTGTAAACATGCACGGACAGTATTTGCTGGCCACCTTCAGGTATTTGAAGAGCATTCTCTTCCCAGCTCTGGACTGACAGCCCCTCCATTGTTCTACTACCTCAGTCCATCTCTTCCCCCTCTCTTCCCATTTGGTTAGATAGCCATTACTTTGTTTTTCTGTCCACTGTACAGAAAGATTCCTGTGAGTTTTGAGGTAAGCAAATAAATTGCACACTAGGGCTAAAAGGCTTTCAGAAACATTTTTATTTGTTTATTGACAATTTCCTACGTGTATATAATGCGTCTCAAACACACCCACTCCCAGTTTCCTCTTCCCACCTCCTCAAGCCACCCCCAATGCCCAGCGCATCCCCTTCCAAACCTCAGCCTCTTCTTCATCTTCCTGTTTTTATAACCTCCTGAGACTAATTGGTGCTGCATGCATGAGAACAGGTGTAAGGCCATCCACCTGAGCATGAACAGTGCACCAATAGCCACACATCACCCCCCAAAATGGCTCTCCCTCCCCCAGCAGCTATCAACTGTCAGTAGCTCCTCATCTAGGGGTGAGGCCCCATGAGCCCCTCTTCCTGTTCACTGGAAGGCTGGGCCGGCTTGATCTTGGACAGGTCACCACAGCTTCAGTAAGTTCATGAATACAACCGCCATGTTACGTCCTGAAGACAGGGATTCCCAGCATGCCTCACCAGCCGCCAGCTCTTCTATCTTTGCCACTCCCTGCTTCCATCTTGTTCCATGAGCCTTAGGGGTGGTTGATATAATAATGTCCCATTTAGACTGAAGCCTCACAGTTCTCAGCAATTTGGACTAGTTATGAGTCTCCTCATAACTAATGCAAAGAGGGAAGTATTTCCAACCTTGGTTGAGAACAGCACTCATTTGTGGATTTGCGTATAAATATTTAGAAGATGATTTGACACCATGTCCTATAGTAACAGCTAGTTTGAGTTTTGGTTTGGTTTGGTTTGGTCTCTATGATAAGCCTCAATAAGAGACAATGATTCTACAGAGTTCTCTAGGGAAACCCCAGATCACACTAACCTTATCTTTATCCCTAGGTGTTTGGAAAAAACGATGTGTGGTTCTGGATCATCTTCTCTGCCATCCACATTCTCTCTTCTCTGGCCCTCAGCACCCAAATCTACTACATGGGCCGTTTCAAGATAGGTGAGTCAACACACACACTGACTTCCCTGGGGAAGCGATCCCAGGGCTGTCTCCCATCCTCAATGAACGTGGAACTGGTCATCATGGTCTCTGAACTCCCTGCCATCATTGCTTGTCTCTAAGAATATCTTCCTCCTTATGGGATCTATAAGCCACCATTTCTGTTTTCAGCTGAGAGATGTATCCTCCCACACCTCAGAGCTGGGCACACCTCCACCTGCTGGTTGCAAACACTCTGCAAACCACCAAAAGTTCAAAGGGCATTAAGTCAGGAATAGTGGTATGTGACTTTGATCCAGACACTTGGCAGGCGGAGCTCTGTGAGGATGGTCTGGTCTACACAACAAGTTCCAAGATAGCCAGGACCACATAGAGACACCCTGTGTTAAAAAGAATAGGGAGGGGAGAGCAGTGTGCTCGATATACCACTAGCCCTACATAGAGGAACCTTTCTCCATCTGCAGCATTCAAATAAGAGCATTTCTCTGATGCTAAATGATTGCCAGGCATGAATCATTCACTATTTCTAGATACGAGGACAGAAACTTTCGAGACCAGCTTCCCGTACTGTACTACTTCCGATTGGGTGGACTGAGTGCTATGTGGAAATTAGCTTGTCATCTCCCGTCAGTCAGCCATCATGCACTGAAGGACAGTCAATATGTTTTAGAGTATTTTTAAAATGGTTTTAGCATATTGGGAATCCTACTTTTAAAAACGCATCTGTATGTTTCAAGATAAATCATAGTCCTGCCCCTAATATTAGCAAAGATCAGGGAAAGAATGCAAATTAAAACTCACAAGCAAAATATGTGAACATTTCAAGTTATAAATCAAACAGTAAAGGATACTAAAAAGAAAAGAAAAAAAGAAAAGAGGGATGGGTGGAAGGTTAGAGAGAGGAATGAATGGAGAGAAAGGGGGAAAGAGAAGAGAAGGGAAGGGAGGAGGGAGGGAGAGAGGAAGGAGGGAGGGGGAAAAGAAAGGAAAGGAGCTTTCATTATAGCCTAGAAGGGTCAGGTTAAAATTTAGAATTCTTGTTCCCTCACAAGAACAGTACTTCCTACTCTGGCTCTGTGCTATGTCTCAAGAGATCACAGAGTCTTAAGGACATCCAATGTCTCATGCCTCAGGAGGATAAATGGGGAGGAGGCTCTCCAGGCTCTCAGTGTGGGTCCAGGACTATTGGGGGATTTTGAGGTCCAATAAATCCATAATGCAATCGCGTAGTGGAAGTTCCCTGTGTAGATTCCTCACTCAAAGGGTAATGAGGACCCTCTAAAATAAGGATCCTCTCTTACCCAAAGCAATCCAATGTAAACAAGTGTCTTACAAAATAGGCCTGGTGGTGGGTACCTGTTATGTCAGCAATTGGAAGGTGGAAGGAGAAGAATGGTGAGCACAAGGTCAGCTTGGCTACATAGTGAGGTCCCATTTTAAGTACACAAACACACACACACACGTCACATTAACATTGGTTCAGCTATCCCCAGCCTCTCCACCCATTTCCTCAAAAACTTTACTTCCTAACTACATGTTCATTTCTCTTTAGTCCTCAGGAAAACATGTAGGTAGAAGAGTCAATAGCGGCAATGAGTGGACATAAAACCACAGAGCCATTTGTCCTGTTTACTGCTGTGTCCCTTGTCCTCAGACCCTACAAATTAGACCTTGTGGGTAGTTCAGGAGAGCAAATGGGTGTCTGACAGCAAGGGCAAGATTGGAAGAGAAAAGGCCCTCGGTTTATTCTTTAGGGAAGAGCTGAGAATCTGAGACAGGCAGAGTCCATGCCCTCCATAGGGGTGGGGAACAAACATCACCTTTACAAATAGGAGGTAAAAGCCATTGTTTTAAGGGAAACTGAATAAATCGAGTGGCGGCTTACCTATTTGGCTTCCTTCTTACAGATCATTTCTCTCTCTTATTTCTTCTCTGCTTCCCGCTGATTCAGATGTGTCTGACACAGGTAATGTTCTTCCTCCCTTTGTAGGGGGTCTAAACTGTTCATAGACCCAGCTTGCTGTCTGCCAGCTCTGCCCCCTCTTTCCTTTCTAAGTCAGGCAGCCTGCATGGGAGGATGGTCTAGAGAAAGGCTTGGAAGCCACTCTGCATCCCAACCCACGCTGGGGTGCATCACTTCTTGTCTCTTGTATAGCCAGGTTCCTTGCTCTTTGTTAAATTCAGTCCCCAGAGGAACTGTGGTCCACTCTCAGCAGTGCTGGCTCTGGGTACACTCAATCTTACCTTTGAGGTCAGGACATGAATAGCTCACTGGAAGACAGCCTCCTCTGACCTTGACTCTGAGGGGAGCAGCTAGAGCTCTCACACCGAATGCCTTCCATTCCAAACATGACTTACGTGGGACTACATTTAAAAACCCTTTCCTGCTTTTCTCACCCTATCTTAACTTCCATTACCTAGTAGTTCTTTCTAACCATTCTTAGTACAGCCCAGTACCTCTTGGTTCAGAACTCAGTAACTCATCACTAAGTTGAGAAGTGTAGATTGGAACCCTTACAAGATAGATCTCCATTCCCAGTATGGAGAACAAGTAATTGAAGGTAGATTTGAGGATCCCATGACATCTCTCCTGATAGGAAACCCCACCAGAGTGACCCGTAAACAATGGAAGCGTAGCTGAAGGAACCAGAAAGGTGTCTGCTGTCTGCCATTCATGTTCCTTGGCAGCCTTTCTGCCATATAACGCATGTGCATGGTACACCCGCCAAAACAACATAATTTTCTACATCATATACTTATACCTGATAGGACACCTGTCAGGTGCAAAGCATTCTAATGGCTTTAATAGAGTGCCGATGGCATCCTCCTGGACCCCAGTCTCAGGTCATTTCCCAGTGTATGTATTTCCTCTGTGTGTTCTCATGGTGTGATTGTGTCAACACAGATCTGGGAATCTTCCGGCGGGCTGCTATGGTGTTCTACACGGACTGTATCCAGCAATGCAGCAGACCTCTGTATATGGTACGTGCATGTCCCTGTGTTCCTTGGCCATCTCTCAGAAAATGGAGGAACAGTGGGAGGGCCAGGCTTCGGGCAGTGACTCAAACCTCCAGAATTCCAAAGGACCAGATGGCCTGAGCTGGCTGCCTTCCAGTCAGTAGGGAATCATATTGCTTACGCTTTTAAAAAAGATTTTAAAAAGCGGTCCTATTTTTATAAATTAAATACTTGCTAGTCTGTAAAGAAGATAAAGGAAGTATATATACACACACATACATGCACCCCAAATTTTTAACATGGTATATACGTTTTAGTCTTATTTCCTTTTCTAGAACTTTGCCAATGACTACTATATCTACATTACACCCGACACTTCCTCTTCCTTTCCAAATTTATGACCTCTTCAATTATTATTGTTACATATAAAAATAGCTATATACATACATACACATGTATATGCAACCCACCAAGACTACTTAGTATTGCCCATATATGTACACATGTTCAGGACTGATCACTTGGGATTGGAAAAATTATATGGGAACTCCTCCCTGGAGGAAACTGATCCTCCTTCTCTAAGTAGTCACGGGTCAGCTGTCCACATGGAATTTTGCCCTATCCTTGACGGACATCACATGGAATACACCAGACATTTAAATAGAAATGATTACTGTGAGGAAAATCAAAGCAGAATGCCTTTGTAGATAATCTAAACAGATGCCATTGTGAAAATGAAATTTCACACTAGTAATCGTTTCACCAAGACAGCAGGTGTGAACTGGCATGGCTCTGAGCAGATCATCCCTTCTGATCACATTCATTGATGTCATAGCTTATTTACTGTTGCTGTGACAGGACACTTAGACCAAATGCCACGTGTGTGGGCAAGGGCTGATTTGCCTTACACTACCAATCACAGTCAGCCACTGAGTGAAGTCAAAGCAGGACCTCAAGGCAGGAACTGAAGCAAAGACTATGGAGGGGTGCTGCTCACTGGCTCGCTCCTCATGGCTTGCTCAGCCTGTTTTCTTACACAACCCAGGACCACCAGCCCAGGGGAGGCACCACCCACAGTGTGCTGTGTCCTACCATATCTATCAATAATCAAGAAAATGCCCTCAGAGACGTGCAATTATGGAGCCATTTTTGCAGGTGACATTCCCTCTTCCCAGATGACCAAGCTTGTGCCAAGTTGATAAAAAAAAAAAACTACCCAGAACAATTGGAACTGTCACTTTCTACATTATCACCTGTGTACATTTTTATAGCAGAAACATTATTAAACTGTAGTCACTGTTTGATGGTTGGAATGCTTCTTTAACATTCTCCCCTGTAGTCCTCATATTATCCATTTCTTTACTAAGCCTAAGAGTGTGGGGTCCCAGCACTGCCTTGGTTTCCTGGCCATTGACCTTGGAAAGTAACCAACTGAAAGGCCACTTACATCATCTGCATCCTTGGCCTTGGCTTTATATGGTTCTGTGCTCAGATCTGATGCTGTATTCTGCCCTGGCACACAAGAATTCAGTAAGAGCCCAATTAATAATCATATAATCAGAAGGATTTCCACATCAAGAAATATGACGATCTCGGCCTTTCAAGTTTGGGTAGGAAAAATGGAGAGTCTTGAAGAAGGAGGGTTTCTTTCGGTGAGAACTATGACGTCCAGCAGGACCTCTGAGTATTTTGGGAGTTGTGCATGCCTGGGCCATAAGCCAGGCAATCAATATCTAAAGTGTAGAACAATTAAGACTGAGCAAAAGGCACAGATTCTGCCCATGCTCAGGGCTCCTACACATGCAGAGCTGCCTCAGGCTGCCGCATGAAGCAGCATCAGAACCTGCCATCAGCCTGCGGGTCACACAGAACTGATCCATGTAATGACAGGTTTCAAGGCATACCTACCATCACACAGAATGGCCTGGCTAGCCTAACACCCCTTTGTGCCCTGCCTGTTCACATCTCCTTCCTTTGGTCACTGCCAACTGATCTGCCTCCACAAGGGTGCCCTCTTGTTTTGCTTTTCTCAGTGTGTCATGTGATTGGACTCAAGTCATGTGACACTTTCTCAGACTCATCTCTTTCCTTTAGAAACATAGCCTTCATATTCCCATGACATGGCAACTCACTTTTTTTAGTTCTGAATACTCCACGGTTGAATAGTACTACCGTTTATTTCTCTGTGAACCTACAGGAGGATGCTTGTGGCCTCTGGGTTTGGATAATTACAAATAAAGCTAATGTAGAAATCACAAGCAGGGTTTCTTTTCTTTTTCTTCTTTTTCTTCTTCTTCTTCTTCTTCTTCTTCTTCTTCTTCTTCTTCTTCTTCTTCTTCTTCTTCTTCTTCCTTTTCTTCTTCTTCTTCTTCCTCCTCCTCCTCCCTTTTCTTCTTCTTCTTCTTCTTCTTCTTCTTCTTCTTCTTCTTCTTCTTCTTCTTCTTCCTTTTCTTCTTCTTCTTCCTCCTCCTCCTCCTCCCTTTTCTTCTTCTTCTTCTTCTTCTTCTTCTTCTTCTTCTTCTTCTTCTTCTTCTTCTTCTTCTTCTTCTTCCTCCTCCTCCTCCTCCTCCTCCTCCTCCCTTTTCTTCTTCTTCTTCTTCTTCTTCTTCTTCTTCTTCTTCTTCTTCTTCTTCTTCTTCTTCTTCTTCTTCTTCCTCCTCCTCCTCCTCCTCCTCCTCCCTTTTCTTCTTCTTCTTCTTCTTCTTCTTCTTCTTCTTCTTCTTCTTCTTCTTCCTCCTCCTCCTCCTCCTCCTCCTCCTCCTCCTCCTCCTCCTCCTCCTCCTCCTTCTCCTTCTCTTCCTCCTCCTCCTCCTCCTCTTCCTTCTTCTTCCCCCCCTCCTCTTTTTTGGACCAACATTTTCAGCTAATTTGGATGCATATCATAGAGAGAGATTGCTCAATCACATAGTAAGCAGGTAGTGGATTTTTTGTGTGTGAAAAACAAAATAAAACACTAACTTGTCCCGCAAAGTGGCAGAGCCCATTTGTCTTCCTATACACAGCCTTTTTGGTAAACAAAATGTTCTGGCGGCTCCATATCCTCACCAGCATCTGGCAGCAGTGTTTTAGGTTTTCACTAATCCAATAAGTGAATAAACTTTTTTCATTGTTTTTAGACAGGGTCTCTCTATTGTAGGCCTAGCTGACCTGGTACTTGCTGTGTAGACAAAGCTGTCCTCAAATTCAGAGATTCGCTTGCCTCTGCCTTACAAGTGCTGGGATTAAATAAATTTTTTAAAAAGACATTTTTTTAATTGGATGGATCACTTAGGAAAGCAGAGAATTGGTCATATAGGAGAAAGTATAATCAAATAGAAGTTTTAAGTAGCAGCAAAGGCACAAGAACAGATGGAGAGTATAAACTTCATTCAGAGTAACCTTGACCATGTGGACGGTCCTCTGCATCTCCCAACACCCATCCCTTAGGGGTAAGACTGAGGTAAGGAGTGAAAATTAACTGTGCAGTCAGGGGCACGGGAATCATAGCATCAGAATACTAGCTAATGAGTGATGAGTACCTGTCACTAGCCTCCTGCAGAGAGGTGGGTCCAGCTGCTCAGCTCCACTAACCCCTGTGTGGACAGCCACACCCTGCTTTGTGGAGTTACATCCGTTTGTAGCCAGGTCTTGCTGTTCAGCCTGGCTGAGGATTAGAGCAGAAGACTCCAGGTTTGCCACAAGGCCATCGCTTTCCCACAGGTGTGGTTCCTCCCAGGGAGTTGCTAGCAAAGCAGTCTCTCTCTAATACTCTCCTTTCTCTTTTGCAGGACAGGATGGTGTTGCTCATTGTGGGAAATCTGGTTAATTGGTCCTTGTAAGTGGAATTAAGGGAGATGATGTTTTTATCATAATTGATATATGTAATGTGCATTTTAACGTGTTTTCTTGCTGTCATTTTACAAGGAAATCTGAAAATAAGGAGGCAGCTAAACTAAACTGCTTGTCCTAGAGACTTGATAAAAAGGTATCCTTCCACAAACAATAATAAACACTAGGAGGCTGGAGAGATGGCTCTGTTGGTAAAGGCACATGCTATAAAACCTGACAACTTGAGTTCTACCTCCAGAGCCTACAGGGTGAAAGGCAAGAAGCAGCTCCACTAGTTGTCCTTTGACACACACCCCCATACACACTGCTCATATATGCTCATATACACAAATAAATAGCTAAATAAAATATTTTAATTAAATAACAGCACTAGGAAACTCGTACACTAGTGAGGGCTTCCTCTAAAACCCCGTGCTTTGCTGAACACACTTTCTTGATAGTTGATGCATTGATAGTATTTGCTCAACAAGACAAATATCTATGTGGACAAATTGACTCGATGGATGCATGCATGGATGGATGGATGGATGGATGGATGGATGGAGAGAAAGAAAGGAAGGAAAGAGGGAGGGAAGGAAGGAAGGGATTGTGCCCATGAGGGCAAACTGCAACACAATTTTAAATTATCTTGTAGAACTTTGCATAACAACTATGCAGGAGACATTAGTTTTTAGAAAGTACTTCTTTCTTCCTTTGTGAGTGTGTGTGTGTGAGAGAGAGAGAGAGAGACTTTGCTCTTTCTTTCTCACCTTCTTTCTATCTCAGTCATATCACTCTCCTGTAGTTTGTCCCCTTCCTGCTCCTTGTCCTTCCTTCCCCAGGTGAGCATGAACCAGAGGCACGGCAGATGCGCCGTCTCTGTTACTTAAAATGATCTTACGTAACCCACTCACACTTCTAACACATGACATGCTTCCTCGATGCCTCGAAAACAAGTGACTTAGCTAGTTTTATTTATGGCTCTCAGCTAATATGCTTCTCCAGCTCTGTGACATTTGATAGAAAAAAGACTCCCTGTTCCTGATATAAATAAGGACACCATCTCCCCACATGACAAAGTGAACGGCCTCGCTTTCCTTACACAGCTCTGTACGATCCCGGGTCCAAACAGGAGGTGTGAAGTTTGATGATGACCCATAATTTTGTGTTTCCCTGGCAAGGGTCGGTCTCTCTGTCTCTCTGTCTCTCTGTCTCTCTGTCTCTGTCTCTCTGTCTCTGTCTCCCTCTCTGTCTCTCTGTCTCTCTGTCTCTGTCTCTCTCTGTCTCTCTCTGTCTGTCTCTCTCTGTCTCTGTCTCTCTCTGTCTCTGTCTGTCTCTGTCTCTGTCTCTCTCTGTCTCTCTCTGTCTCTCTCTGTCTCTCTCTGTCTCTCTGTCTCTCTGTCTCTCTGTCTCTCTCTGTCTCTCTCTGTCTCTCTCTGTCTCTCTGTCTCTCTGTCTCTCTGTCTCTCTGTCTCTGTCTCTCTCTGTCTCTGTCTCTCTCTCTGTCTCTGTCTCTCTCTGTCTCTCTCTCTGTCTCTGTCTCTCTCTGTCTCTGTCTCCCTCTCTGTCTCTCTGTCTCTCTGTCTCTGTCTCTCTCTGTCTCTGTCTCCATCTCTGTCTCTGTCTCCCTCTCTGTCTCTGTCTCTCTGTCTCTCTCTGTCTCTGTCTCTCTCTGTCTCTGTCTCTCTCTCTTTTCCATATAGGCACAGAGTATTGAACATGAATGTTATTTGAAAAGAATCACTCTTTTGGACGGAGTCTCCTGTAGCCCAGGCTGGCCTTTTGCCACCTCCTGACTGCTGAAGTTATAGATGTGTACGACTGTGTCTCGCTCACCTCCGTTCTTTTCTTTCTTTAAAGCAGTGGATGAAACAGGGCCTCCAGCATGCTAAGCAGGATCTCTCCCACTGAGCTGCACACAGCCCAAGTCCATTCTTTTTTATTTCTTTAATAAATTGTTCTTAGTACCAGACTTTCCTTTTTTTAAAGATTTTATTTATTCGTGTATGTGAGTACACTGTTGCTGTCTTCAGATACACCAGAAGGCATCGGAATCCATTACAGATGGTTGTGAGCCACCACCTGGTTGCTGGGAATTGAACTCAGGACCTCTGGAAGAGCAGTCAGTGCTCTTAACGGCTGAGCCATCCCAGCCCCTAAGTTCATTCTTATGTACTCATTAGATGTTAATTCTGTTAATCAGAATATACATGCAAACATGTGTTTACAGCAGCAGCAGTCTATGACCAATCTTTAGTATTTACAGATCCCATGTTTGTAAATGACAGCATCTACTTACTGGTCATTATTCATTTGTGTCTTCCCCCAAAAGAATCATTACCATATGGCCCTGCTGAAAAACTCTGTGTGTGTGTGTGTGTGTATGTGTGTGTGTGTGTGTGTGTGTGTGTGTGTGTGTGTGAGTAAGACAGAGAGACAGAGACACAGAGACAGAGACAGAGACAGACAGACAGACAGACAGACAGACAGAGACTCATAGTTGGACTATAAAATTCAAGGCCTTTAATAACAGCTTTGCACTTGAAATACTTAGGAGTACATTTTGAGAGACATGAGGTATCTTTCTTCTGAAAATTTAATTGCTTTATTAGGAAATATAAAAGGAAATTTATCCAAGTGGAGAGAGGTGCCAGGATCTGGGCTGGAAGATAGATAACTGTTCTACAGTTAATGTGTGAATTTAAAGTAGAGCTAGAATCGAGATAACAGACTTTTATTTCAAAGTACATGTGCTTAGGCAAAAGTTTCTATGGTCTCTGAGAAGCAAGGTTAACAGAAGGAAGGAAGGGCCATAGATGTAGCAACTACTCCAACATTATCTAATGGAACTTCCTGGAATTATATAAATGCTCAGCCCTAATAGAAACTACTAACATGTGGACGTTGTGAAGTTGAAATGAAGCCAGTGTGTCTGAGAAACTGGCTTTTCAATTTTTATTTAGTTTTAATTAATTTAAATTTAGATAGCCATATGCGATGCCACACAGGTTGGCATAGTCTAACCCAATAAGGCAATCAAATATATTTGATATGTGTCAGAGTAAAAAGGATGGAAGCAGATGTACTGGTTACACACTATCACCCAGATACTTTGGTCAGCTGCTGAGGCAGGAGGATCCCAAGGTTAAGACCAGCCTGGACATCTACATCAAGATCCTTTTTCAGAATAAGATACAAATGGCTCAATCCCCAGTGCAGTTAAAGAAAATAGAAAGAAGACAACAAAAATCCTGACAAAATACTGTCAGTTTAGATTTCATTACATTTAAATTTTATTAACATGTTATTACATATATGTATGTGTATATATATGTGTATATATATATATATATATATATATATATGTAATTTAGTGTGATATCTCAGTACATGCATACAGCATACACAATCAACCTCACCTTCCATTCATCCACCCTCCACTTCCAAATGTCTATTCATCACTATACTTCATTCAGGTTTGATGTTTGTTTCCCTGGTAGCTAATGATCTCGATGACTGTCATACATTTATTGACTGTGTGTATATACAGTCTTTCGAACGGAACCTATTCAGATCATCTGCTGTGTGTGTGCAAGTGTGTGTGTGTACAGGCTCCTACACCAGGGAGCTTTTTCTGGTCTTTCTGATCGTCTTTCTCTATTGCGCTCCACTTATTTTTTTCAGTAAAAATTCTCACAGTGAACTTGGAGCATAGTATTTTGATGAGGCAGCCTGGCCAATGAGGTGCCAGGATCTACCTGTTTCTCTTCTGGCATAATGGTTTGCTCTGCCATGCCTGGGGATCAGAACTCGGGTCCTCATGCTTGTGCAACAAGCACTTTACCCTAAAAGCCAAACCTCATCTGCCCAGTTTTAAGTTGTATTACTTTCCTTTTGTGTTATTGTTATATGAATTCTTTGTATTTTGTTTCTTTTTCTTTCTTGTTGATGTGCTAAACCCGATGACAAAAAGCAGGGAAGGTTTCCTTTCAGATCACAGTTGTCATCCATCATGAAGGGAAGTCATAACAGGAACTAACAGGAACTAACAGGAACTAAAGGCAGGAACCTGGAGGCAGAAACTGAAGCAGCTGCATGGAGGAACACTGCTTACTGGATTACTCAGCCTGCTTTCTTATACAGCCCAGGACCATCTGCCTAGGGAATGACACCACCCACAGTGGGCTGGGCCCTTTCACAAGAATTGATCAATAAAATGCCCTACAGACTTGCCTACAGGCCAACCTGATGGAATTGTTTTCTCAATTGAGGTTCCTCTTCCCAAATAGCCCTATCTTATGTCAAGATGACAAAACTAACTAACTAAAAACAACTACCCAGGACAGATTTTAACCCAAAATAATCAATCCGGTATTGCTGGCAACCATTTTCTCTCATCTTCACTCTGTGAACTGTATTCTGTGTAGAAGCTTTTTAGTTTGATAAAACCCTACTTTTCAATTATTAATTTTTGTTCCCTAAAATCAAGATACAATTGTTTTGTTTTATGCTATGTTCGCTTTTCTTGAGACAGGGTCTTGCTATCTAGTCCTGACATATCTGGCCCTTACTGTGTAGCCCAGGATAGCCTCAAACTTATGGCAGTCCTCCTGCCTCAGCTTCCAAAGTGCTAGGATTACCAGTATACATGATCCATCACACTGTGGGTTTTAAACGTATATTATTTTTAAACAGGAAAAAATCCTTTAAATAAGGAGATGAAGAAGAGTTACATGCCATACCAGGTATGGTGACATGGGCCTTTAATCTCAACACTTGGAAGGCAGAGGCCAGCCTGGTCTATAGAGCAAGTTTTAGGTCAGCCAGGAATACACAGAGAAACCCTGTCTTGGAGAAGACAGGTTACAAATATTTTGTTATACTGAATAGAATTTTAAAACAAATTTAAAGTTAACCTTCAGACAGAATAAACATTGGTGCTAAATTAAATATGGACAGTTGCGTAAACTCATAACATCTGTCAAGCCAATTACTAGGGTAATCATACTTGCTGCAATCGTGTCTGATGAACTCATAATTTTTTCCCAAGGATTTATTTTATATGTGAGTACACTGTGGCTGTCTTCAGACACAACAGAAGAGGGCACTGGATCCCATTACAGATGGTTGTAAGCCATCATGTAGTTTCTGGGATTTGAACTCGGGACCTCTGGAAGAGCAGTCAGTGCTTTCAACCACTGAGCCATCTCACAGCTCTAACTAATAATCTTAAATGTAAGCAAATGTGGTCTATCCCAAGTGTTCACTTATCCCCAACAGTGCTGTTTATACTCATGAAAAAAACTAAAGGATTCTGGGAAAACAATTTTACTCAGAAAGGAAAGATGGCTCTTCACATCTTATAAGAACTTTGTGAACCCACTAGAAGTGAATATAATAAATTAAAAGTTTTATCATTCATTAAGTTGTATAATTGTCACTCAGCATCTAAAGACATTTCAATTACCAGAGGACCACGTGTACACGGTGGTCCTAAAAGATGATGTGGCCAAACAACATGGTGGCCATCTTGACTTGTGTAAATGCATTCTAGATGTTCACACAATACCACACCCACCTGCTGTGCATTTCTCAGAATGTAGCCCTGCCATGAAACAATGCAGGCCTATATTTAAAAGTGTGTTATCAGTGAACGCCCCAGCAGTGGTTAAGGATCCACTCGTGGTACCCCCTTTTACCTTCTGCTAACACTCTATCCGCATCCACAGTGCCTTCTTTGGATTGATCTACCGGCCCAGGGACTTTGCCTCCTACATGCTGGGCATCTTCATCTGCAACCTGCTGCTGTACTTGGCTTTCTACATCATCATGAAGGTGAGCACTCGTGCGCGAGGAGCTGGCCGCACCAGGGGCCTGCCGGCAGCTGAGGCTCCAGCTTCAGTGGTTTCCATCTCTCCACAGCTTCGAAGCTCTGAGAAAGTCCTCCCGCTACCAGTCTTCTGCATCGCGGCCACTGCCGTGGTGTGGGCTGCGGCACTGTACTTCTTCTTCCAGAACCTCAGCAGCTGGGAGGTAAGAGCCCTGCTCCTTCCTTCCTCCCTTCCTCCCTTCCTCCCTTCCTCTCCCTCTTCTTCTCCCTCTCCGTCTCCCTCTCGTCTTCTTATCCTTCTCCTCCTCCTTCTCCTTCTTTCTCTCTCTCTTCTTCTCCTCCTTCCCCTCCACTTCCTCTTCCTCCTCCTCCTTCTCCTCCACTTCCTCTTCCTCCTCTTCTTCCTTTCTCCTCTTTCTCCTCTTTCTCCTCTTTCTCCTCTTCCTCTTTCTCCTCCTCTTCTTCTTCCTCTTTCTCCTCCTCCTCCTCCTTCTCTTCTTCTTCTTCTTCTTCTTCTTCTTCTTCTTCTTCTTCTTCTTCTTCTTCTTCCTCTCTCTCTCTCTCTCTCTCTCTCTCTCTCTCTCTCTCTCGCTCTCTCTCTCTCGGCAGTTCTTGCTTCATCATGCCTTTTGTACCTTCCTCCCTCTCTTGCTCTTTTGCTTCTTATGTTTCCCCATTATCTAAATTCACAGCTTCTTCAGAAGAGAGAAGGTTTAATGAGCACACTTAGTCAGCAAGTGACCTTACTGAGGTCATGCTACATCAACTTGAAAGCCCTGTAGATGCCACAAACATCTTCTTCACTGTCTCCTACAGTCTGTTTGCAGAAGATATTTAACACTTGATTACCATATTGTCACGGTCTCTCTCATCATAGTCGTCATCCATCAAATGCAGGGGTGGAGCAGGGCAGAGCAGGGCAGGGTTCTATGTCTGTCTTGTAGGCAGGAAAGCTGATGTCTCATAAAACCAGTGCTGTGTCTGAAGCACATGCGTGAAGTCTCAACTCTACCACAGCATCAGCACATCTGATTTTAGAACAGTTGTATGACCCCAGAAAGAAAACTAGTGAGCAGCCATTTTGTTTCTTCTTGAAGTAGTAGCACTTGCCAGCCATTACCCCGCCTTCTATGGCTATAGAGTGGTCAGTCTGGGCATTTCCTAAAGCAGTGGTCCCCAAGCTTCCTAATGCTGCGACCTTTTAACACAGTTCCTCATGATGTGGTGAGCCCTGACCATAAAATTATCTTGTTGCTTCTTCATAACTGTAATTTTGCTAGTTATGAATTATGATATCCATAGCTGATATGAAAGATCTGATGTATGACCCCACCCCCAGCCCCAAAGGAGTCCTGACTAACAAGTTGAGGACCACTCTCCCAGAGGTAGACCCACATACCATGTGCCCCTGAGCCTGGTTTTATCCATGCAGAGTACAGTGTAACAGTGTCTAGGTCCTCCATGGAGTGGCCCTGCATCAACATGTCCTCTAATTACTGAAAAGTCTTGCCCTGCGGGACACAGTACAGTACGTGTAACCAGTCCGTTCATCTCTTGATGGACATTTGAGTTATCTCCATTCTGGAACTATTATACACATTGTTATAATAAACGTTGCTTTGAGCTACTGTATGCACAATCCTTGAAAGCTGACTTTCTGGGCGCTTAGTAGGATTTTTGTAGCTTCCTCAAAACCAAACCCTGAAATACTCAAACCATGGGATTCTTGCCTATATCTGTCGCACTTTCCCCACAGGGGACCCCTGCAGAATCCCGGGAGAAGAACCGTGAGTGTGTCCTGCTGGATTTCTTTGATGACCATGACATCTGGCACTTCCTCTCTGCGACTGCCCTGTTTTTCTCATTCCTGGTGAGTCAGCTGGGTCTCCCCCTGTCTTAAGTCTCACAGTTCCCTTCTGCTCCTCGAACCTTTATTCCTTCTGGTTATTTCCTGCAGTTCTTCATTGCAAGTCAATGCACTCACCATCTCGTGGTTTTGGTTTTTTGTTTTGTTTTGTTTTGTTTTACTGTAACCTTGTGTGATATCATAACTTTCATTTTCCTCTACTTTTCAATGTTTGGACACACAGAGTGACCAAACTCTTTTCCTTAAGTTGCACAGTGCCCTTGGATGGAGTTGGTTATTGGATTTAAATGCTCAGAATTCCCCCAGGAACCACTTAGGGCACTCACTAATTCATCCGTGGACTTCCTCCTTTTCATAATAGACTCTCTTCCTTCCCTTCCTCCAGTCGTCTCACTATGGATTTTGTGAAGATTAAGTTCCCAGAGAAGCCACCTAATGAGCATGTTCCAAATCTAGGGTCCCTGTAGTTTGCTGTGCCCCTTCCCAGTATCCATGAGTAGACATGCTTCTAGAAGATGACCACCGTCAGCATTTAGTCCTCCCCCTCCCCCTAATTAAATGTCTGTGGTGCCTGAACACAGGCTGGGGTGATAACTGGGTTGTCACTGCAAGATGGCTTCAAGCCCTCTGAGGCCAACCATGCAATCACACAAAAGCAGAGCATGGCTTCCCTCTAGTGGCCAGTGTGGAAAGTTCAGCCAATCTCTCTGACCCTTGGACTTTTCCCATAGGGGGACAAAAGATAACAAAATGGAGCTAGTGGTTCTGTGTAGGGTGGGAATTGAAGTGCTCTCTCCCTCTCCCTCTCCCTCTCCCTCTCCCTCTCCCTCTCCCTCTCCCTCTCCCTCTCCCTCTCCCTCTCCCTCTCCCTCTCCCTCTCCCTCTCCCTCTCCCTCTCCCTCTTCCTCCCTTCCCCTTCCCTCCCTACCTCCTACTTCCCCTTCTCCCTTACTTCCTTTTTATTTTAATTTTTTCTTTACATAAATTACATCCCAACTGCAGTTTCCCCTTCCCCCACTCCTCCCAGTCCATCCTTCCTCCCTCCTCCTCCCCTAGATCCACTCCTCCTCTATCCCCACCCCCACCCCCCAAAAAAGAGCATGCTTCCCAGGGATGTTACCTGGACAAGGAATAATAAGTTACATAAAAATAGGCACAAACCTTCATATCAAGGCTGAACTATGTGACACAGTAGGAGGAAAGGCGTCCCAAGCACACAAAAGAGTCAGAGACACCCAAACCCTTGTTAGTGGCCCTACAAGAACCATATATGGGCCGGGCGCAGTGGTGGCGCACGCCTTTAATCCCAGCGCTCGAGAGGCAGAGGCAGGCGGATTTCTGAGTTCGAGGCCAGCCTGGTCTACAAAGTGAGTTCCAGGACACAGCCAGAGCTATAAAGAGAAACCCTGTCTCGGAAAACAAAAAACAACAAAAGAAGAACCATATATGGAAGACCTAGCTCATACCCGTACAGGGTCTGTCTGTGATTGTTGATAACCTCTGGGAGCTCCTATGATCCCTGCTTAGTTGATCCTGTGGGTTGTATTCTAAAATTCTTCCTCCCTCTCTTCTTGTACAGCGATTGCTATACTTCATTTCCCTTAGTCACCATCCAGGACACTTACCCAAGTATTTTACCATCCTCTGGCCTGAGCTCCCAACCTTCACAGATACAATTGTGAAATAGACTGTGTTCTATCTCATGTGCCTTCTTCCTGTTTAAGATCCTTTCACGGATGTTCTCTTCCCATCTCCAACCCTCTCACTCCAGGTGCTGTTGACCCTGGATGATGACCTGGATGTGGTCCGGAGAGACCAGATCCCTGTCTTCTGAGCACCCAGCATCACAGGGGGAAGACGGAGCAACCCACCTTGGTGCTGTTTTGTGGAAAACACGGTGAGTGTAGCAGCTTGCCCACTGCCAGACGCTCCACCTGCCTGGAGGGAGTCAAGGGTGTCTGAATTCACACAGGAAGAGCTTGGGACTGAACTAAACCTCAAGAATGGTAGAAGGGATGCCCTGTTGCGCACAGAGACATAGTCTGGAGGCTCAAGAACCTCTGTTTGCAACGTAGAGTTCAGTCTAGACACAAGCTGCATCAGGCCAGCTTCTCCACCTGGCCCCTCCCATCCTCATAGATATTGACCAGAGAAACCAGCTACTCAGACCTCCCACCTAGAACCTTCAGTGTGGCCACTTCCACACCTCTGAGACACCTGCTGCTATAGAAGGCCAAAGCACCATCGAATTCTTCCCCGGCCTCTTAGGGGACCGAACTCCTCAGAATACGGTGCAGAAGTGGGACCAAGTCCCCACCCAACTGGAGACAGACATTCTAGTAAGTCAAGCTAAGTCACCTCTTCAGAAGGAATGCGGAATTCCTGGCAGGGCTGGGAATGCTCTGGGATGGGATGTAGACATGCACACTTCTGAACGTTTGTGGATCCAAGGCCTGGGTGATTACCTGCTTCTTCAGGTCTTCATCTCACTGTTGGATGCTGACTCTGCACTCTGATGCGGCCTTCTTAGAAGGTCCCTCTTTCTCCCTAGACTTCTAACAGCTCCAAGATGGACACAGATGGAGAAAATGCTTTCCACAGCAGTGGAAGTGATGGACAGCGCTTAGTGGCTGAGCATTAGACAGGCAGCATTCACCTCAGTGACTCTGGATCCTGGAGCAAAAAAGCAACCGTGCTTGGTGGTCCCCAGACACACAGCTCAATCTATGCCCATTATAGCCTTTTCCCGGGATTACCCTGCTGTCCTCCACACCTGAACCTGTCACTTACGCAGATCAGGGTTCCCGACTATCTGCCCAAAGTTCCCAGCAGTAACTCAGGATGGGCACGTGCTCCTCCCTCCCCCCACAACTGGATGAGTCACAGAGGTCATGACTAATCACCTCTTACAGGATCCCATTCTCTGTTCCCAGGAGGATGTAAAAGAAAAAACAAAAAACAAAAAAGCGCAATGTTCGAGCTTTCTTCTCTCATGCCACCTGGCAAACTCGAGGAGAAGCCCCATTTTGATCAGGCTTCCTGGTTGTGTGGAGTATGATGTCATCAGAAAATAGACATATAAGTGTGTGCACACATGCCTACTTGCTTGTGAAATCGAAGTTACTCCTCACCTGTGCTCTCTTGAGCATTTAGTAAGGAAGTGGATGGGGCAGGCCTCTTTTTGAAAAACTATCATTCTTTCTTTCAAATATCTGTGTTCAAATATGTGTTTTGGACGTTTGAACAGCAAGCTTCTCCTGGTTTTAAAAATTCAAAGATAATTTCCATGAATAATTTTGTGCCGTCTTTCTTCCTAGAATGCTCTCTCGTTCGCAATTTGTTTTCTATTATTCTTCGTTATTTCAAAAACTTGTTGGCCTCCATGGGTCATATGAAGGCTATCAATTAGATGGTTGTCCTAGTCAAACATCTTTAAAAAAAAAAAGTTCCAAACAAGTGAGGTTTTGTGGCTCATGCCCTTAATCCCAGCACAGGCAGAGGCAGGTGGGTCTATAAGTTCAAGGCTAATCTGGTCTATAAAGTGAGACCCTGTCTCAAAGCAAAACAGAAAACGTTCAAATCTGGTTGCTTATGGCTGCCTTGAGCTGATTCTTTCAAAGCAGTCCTCCTGGTTTGGCATCCTAAATGGACCCACTAAGGAAAATATGAACAGTAACGTCCATCCACACAGTCCCGTGGCCTGAGCAGATAAATATAAAGGCACACGTATCTGTCTTGGAAATTTGTTTGTGGGCAGAGAGGCAATGGAAACAGGAAAACAGAAAGGGCCCCATGAGGAGGGAAGAAGGGAGGGTGACTGTGCCTCTGTGTCCCAGTGCTCTGTGGTGTCCTGGGCTGTAATATTCACATGTCCTGCTCATTTCTGTTCTTTGTAGCAGGCTAAAGAACCCCAGACCAAACCTGCCTTTAAAAATAGACCTTCTAAGTCACATGTTGCTGGTTCTTTCTACTGCACAGGTCTTATGGTTGGACATCAGTGTGCTTCATCTGGGACATTAGAGTGAGTGCTGGGTTAGAGGAGGGCCATGGGAGCCTCAGGATCTAACACACACACACACACACACACACACACACACACACACACACACACCCTCCTCCCTCCATGCCTGTGCTAACTCTCCATCAAGTTTCTGCCCTTTGCCTCTTAAAAGCAGAGGCGAAGCTAACTGTGAAGTGTGGACAGTCTTGGCTGAGGACTCGCAGAGGTAAAGAGAGCTGCTCAGTTGGAGTGGAACAGAGATGCAACAGCCAGAGGAGCGAGGCTGTGCCTGTAAAATACGAGACCTTCCCACCTCTGACAAACACTGGGGCGGCAGCTGCACCTGTTCGCGCTGGATGCCTGGGAGATTCGCCTGGTTTTATTTTAGCCTGGTTCAAGAGGAGCCGGTGGAAAACTGGAGTCTATCTGGGGAAGGGACTTTCCATGACTAAAGGCAATCCCTGAGCCAGCAACTGGGGATGAAAACAGTTGCAGCTGCTTTCCTGCTAACTCCGGGCAGCCTGCAGAACGTTCTGTGTGTTTGCAGAATGCATGTGTCAGCACATCAAGTGATACTCAAATGTTTCTCCTTCTGAGTGACAGGCACCCTGTCTGAAACTGTGGGAGGAAAGGCAGCAGCTAAGAGACTTTTGTATGTGTGTGTGTGTGTGTGTGTGTGTGTGTGTGTGTGTGTGTGTGTGTGAAAGCAACAGTCAAGCCTAAGAGAGACCACAGAGTCAGGCCTTTAGTCTGTGAATGTCAGCCTACTGGCTGGGTGACCCCAGTTAAGCTGTGGGAACTCCGATTCTCTGTGTAGCTGCACAGCACTGTGCACGGCTCACAGAATGGTAAGGACCCAGGAACATGTGTTATCGGCACAAAGATGGTCCTCAGGACTCACTTTCTAACACCCACAGGGATGTGGACAATAACAGAGCCTTCAAGTGTCCCCAGGTCTCTTCTCTCAGATCCTCCCTGGCAGTCTCCATGTCTCCTGCTCTCATCTGCTGGAGACCCCAGGGTTGGGAGGTCTCTGGACCTTCAGAGGCGAGGCTGAGATCATCATCTCTCCAATCCCTAGGCTCCTCCTTGCCGTCCACCACTGCATTTTTCTCTTGATCCCAACTGAAAATCTTTAATGCTTCCAAAGTTGGGACTTAGTGCAGAGTCTGGCTAAAAACAGCATCAGCCATCTCCACCCTGTATCTCCAAGAAGAGAAAGCTTCAGTTTTCTCTTTTACAGTTCCTGACACCACTGGAATCTGGTGACTGCTATGTGTAGTGTACCCCACACTCTTACCCATCAGCTCAGGGCTCCCACCAGCGGGCAAGCTGGAGGCTCTGCCTGGAGGGAGGGAGCCTCAACCTCTCAGGTACCCAAAAAGGCCCTAGAACAAAAGACAAGTGTCAAGTCAGCCACAGTGACTCATCTCCTGGCAAAAGGAAGAAAGAACACAGCATGCAGATGGTTTGCTCAGCCTGAAGCTGGCCAAGCCTGGCTCACTGTGATTCCACATGGAAGAGAAGGAGACCATGTTGCTTCCTTTGCTTTCTTTCGCTGCTCAGAGGAGACAAGATACGAACATCTCCTCCCTATTAAGTCACCATAGTCAACAAAGCTGAGTGTCCTCTGTCGTTAACACATACGAATTCAGGCAAACTTAGCAAGCATCCCAGAGCTTTTAGAGTAGAACACTATAGTAACGGTTTTAATTTGGATGGGCGTCTACTACTATAGAAATCTTTAATAGTGTTTTACAAGATTAAGTCACTCACACCAACTGAACCAGATAAGTAACAAACAAATGCTACCAAGCAATATCTGAACGTTACCTTCAACTTTTATGTTGGATATTTGTTTTATAAGGTTTCTTTCAAACTATTTGCAACTTCTAACTTTTATTACTCGAACATGCACATACACACGTGTTACTCTGGGTCAGGGGCATGGGAGAGTACATCACATAAGATTATAGCTATACATTAGCTTAGGATGTAGAGGCTGACCGATTATATGGAAAATCCAAGGAAGTAAGGATTGTTGTCACATTGGTCTCAGAAAGGCAGGCAGGCTAAGTACAAAACAAGATAGACGTATTTAGCTTTAAGTGACTCTCTAGTGTATTATTAACTCTGGTTATAAGTTCCAACAAAAGTTCATCTCTTAGAATATAAGAGATGCTTTTATAATAATGCATCTCCACACCCAGCACTCATGCAGGGCAGTTTATATCTATCTGTAATTTCAGATCCAGGGAGATCAGATACCCTCTTCACACCTCTGTGGGTAACTGTCTCAGGCACCTCATGGTATACCCCACCACCATACACATGTATACACACTCAAAAAAGAAATTCCTCACTTCTAGCCTATAGCCTTTGGCTTCTGTGAAGTCTCTGTGACCCAGGGCTCATCAGCTTCACTGGATATAAACAATGGTTAACCACATTGGCCTTTAAGCAACACTACACTTTAGTCAAGAGCTAAATAAAGGGTGTGTGGCCCATCTCTAAGTACATCACAAAAGGAAAAGAGAAATCAGGTATTCAGTTCTATATATCTTACTCTGGGCCCCCTTATGCTAAATCTTGATATTCTTTATAAATAAAACTTTCAGTCCTTTACACAAAAGGTTATCTAAAATGATTCAAAGTATCTTATTTTAGGATAGTGAAATGCCATCAAAGAGTCCGATGTGCACTTTGTGGATTTTATTACACTGCGTATGCAAACTCTCACCTGGTACCAGGCAGGCCTCTTCCATGAAGAGGGTGGATTTTGTCTTCTTTACTCTGCTTCTAGAACACAGGACAACTTTCGGAGTAATCTTCTTTTTAGGGGGCACATTGCCCTTTACTTTCTTCCTACAACTCCTCTATTCACTTCACTCAATAACTGGAAAATATTTGGACTGTGCAGTGGGAAGAACCAGGGCAAAAGACATACAGACTTTTATATCCTGTGCTCTATAATCCAAAGGAGAAGACAGATCAGAAACAAATGATTACCATGTGTTTATTATAAGCAAACAAAGAGTAAAAGAATAGAGTGGCTTCATAGAATTCTTAGCATTTGTCTCAGTCACTGTTCTGTTGCTGTGAAGAGACATCATGACCAATTCTTATAATAGAAAGCATTTAACTGGAGGCTTGTTTACAGTGTCAGAGGTTTAGTCTGTTATTATCATGGCTGGGAGCATGGTAGCATACAGGTGGGTGCTGGAGCAGTAGCTAAAAGCTACATCTGGCTCCACAGGCAGAGAATCAGGGGAGAGGAAACAGACCCTGGGCCTGGAAAACCCACCCCTAATGACATACTTCCTCCAACAAGACCACACCTTCTAATCCTTCTAATACTTTCAAATGGTGCCAATACATGGCAGCCATTCTTAGCTACATGTTGAGATCCTGTGGTGGTAGGATGGGGTGGATGGGAAGAAGATGAAGGGAGATTTTAAAGAATGAGAAATCTTAAAGACATAAAGTTTGCACTAAAAATGGCTCCAGATATGCCTGAGAAATTCCAGTTGACCTTCAAGTGTTAAAATAACATAAAAGATCATGAATGGAATGCTACAGAGAAGGAAAATAACAAACACTCAACTGGAAGATGAATGGAAAACCTGGTTGAAAGTTGTCTCAAACAGTCATGGTTTCCTTTCCTTTCCTTTTTTTCCCCTCCATGAATGACTTCCATGATGTAGCCCAGGCTAGTCTTCAACTCATAGTCCTCCTGGCTTTTCCCCAGTTCTGAAACTACATCCATAAAATCTCAGCCAGTAGCACTTTTTTTTGCTGACTGCCTAATGGGGAGGAACACAGGTAAGATTTCAGCCTAAGATATTCCAAGAAGGCACGTGTATTAGACAGGGTTCTCAAAGGGAGCAAACTGAATAGAATACAAGCACACATATGAGAAGTGTGTGTGTGTGTGTGTGTGTGTGTGTGTGTGTGTGAGAGAGAGAGAGAGAGAGAGAGAGAGAGAGAGAGAGAGAGAAATCTATGAGGGTGGCTTATAGGCTATAATCCAAGTGGTACAACAATGGCTCTCTCAAGACAGAAAGACCAAGAATCTGGTAGTTGTTCAGTCCTTGAGACTGGAAGTCTCCACAGCCCAAATCTGGAGCTGGAATCCTGGAATAGCCCTAGAGAGTCTTCAGTCTACATTGGAATCCCAAAGAAATGGATTCTAACACCAGAGAAGGAAAGTCCCAGGAACAGGACAGATGAACTTGCCAGTGAGAGTGAAGTGAGCAAGCAAAAAGCAAAGTCTCCCTTCTTCCATGCCCTTTTCTGTGGGCTGCCACCAGAAGTGTGGGTCTTCTGACAGCACAAGCATGGTCAACTGTTTGAGTTCATAGTTTTCTCCAGATGCGGTCAAGTTGACAACCAAGATTAGCCCTTGAGAGTACACAAGTGAAGACTGGACACGGAGGGAAACTCAATTGCTTTCAGGGTAACAAAATGAAGAGGTAACATACAAGGGAAGAAAATGGCATAACTTCCTGGACAGCAGTGCACAGTAGTGTTGTGACCAGTAATGGAGAGTTTGCAGACTGCCATTTAGTGAGAACACTATATAAATGTTAGGAAAGAGTGGCTGGACCAAAGGAAGAAGAGCAGACTGTTGGTGCTGAGGTTTTAACATGTTAGGTAGATCTTTGAAAATTGTTTGCTGTTGTGCCTGCATGTCTATCTATGTGTCTGTGTGAGAGTGTCGGATCCCCTGTAACTGTACTTACAGACAGCTGTGAGCTGCTATGTGGATGCTGGGAATTGAACCTGGGTGCTAGCGATTAAACCAGGTCCTTTGGAAGAGCAGCCAGTGCTCTTAACTGCTGAGCCATCTCTCCAGGTCCAATTTGTTAGGTAGACAAAAGTGAAAAGAAAGGCAAGCCCTCGGGATCCTCTGAGCTGAGCATAGAGACCTGCAACTACCCCAGGTGGTATTTTAAAATACCATATGTAGGGCTGGAGATGTAGCTCAGGTGTTAGAGTGCTTGTTTAGTATGCATGGAGCCCTGGGTTTGAGCCCCGGTACTGCATAAAATGGGCAGGGTGGGTACATACTATGATCCCATTTGAGAGGTTGAAGGATGGGAAAGAAAGTTCAAAGTTGAAGAGTTATAGATTTTAGCTCAGCCGTAGAGCATTTGCATAACAATCACTGGGGTTCAGGCCACAGCACTGGGAAAAGGGGTTCAAGGTTATACTTGTATACTGGCTGGTTTGTGTGTCAACTTGACACAAGCTAGAGTCAACAGAGGAAAAGGCACCTCCGTTGAGGAAATGCCTCCATGAGATGCAGCTGTATGGCATTTTCTCAATTAGTGATCAATGGAAGAGGGCCCAGCCCATTGTGAGTGGTGCTATCCCTGGGCAGACAGACAGTCCTGGGTTCTCTAAGAAAGCTATGCAAAGCAAGCCTGTAAGCAGCGCCCCTTCATGACCTCTGCATCAGCTCCTGCTTCCAGATTACAGGTTCCTGCTTGAGTTCCTGTCCTGACTTTCTCCAGCGATGGACTTTACGATCTGGAGCTGTGAGCTGAAGAAAGCGTTTCCACCCTGGTTCCCAACAATAGAAACTCTAAGACACCCTAGTGACACAGCAAGTTCTAGGCCAACCAAGGCTCCAAAAGAACTTCTTACAGAAGAATAAAAAATGATATATCATATGCAGACTAACAGACAAGCAGATGTCCATTGGCTTCTCCCAGCTTGGAATATCATGCCCACAAGAAAGCATCTGTCTTTTCAAATAAACAGGGAGATGTTAACACATAAGAGATGCTGTGGATTAGACATCAATCATTTCATAAGAAAAACGAAATGCCCACATTCAGTGCCAGCAGCGAGCAAAGCTTTTAGAAAGGGGGATATTTGGGTTGGGAGCATCTTAATTCATCATCAAATAAACAAAAGCCACGCCTCCTTGCCTTGGCCATTGCCAGGTCCTCTCCTGCTACAGAACAAATATGCGGCTGGAGTTTGCTCCAGCACTACTGGAACTAGGCACTGGAACTGATGTCTCCACTCCTGACTCCACCCCAGAGCCGAAATGGCAGCAGAACAGATGATTCAGACAGCATCCATCCCTTAGGCACCCTGACGCGAGAGTACAGATCACTGAATCAGATCCTGATACCCTACCCATTTTCCACGTAGAGAAACTGATGCTTAGTGCAAACACTGTTCATTAGGTGAAGGACTGCTGCAGAAACCTGAATTTCCAGTCAGTAAGGTGTGACTCAGGTCAGACCAGGCACAAATTGTACCATGGGGGAAGATCTAACCATTCTCTGGGTGTGTTTCTACACACGCAAGACACACAGCCTGGGACTATATGACTACTGAACATCTGAGCTTATTAACAGAAAGCATGACGCTCAGAAGATAAGTAGTTGTTACAGAAACCCAGGTTACAATGAACCTACGAGGCCATTTGGAGAGTCAGCCAATGAAAGTAAAGTTCTGGAAAGGTTGGGCTCTCCAAACTGGAACAGCAGGACTCACGCAAGGACGACTGCGTGTGTTTCAAAGCAGTGATTACACTTAGCAAAGAGCTGAAGAATGAAAGACTCTCCTTTTTAATGAAAATGCACATGCTATACATTCTCAGGTTATCACTGGTAGTCTACTGCTTCAAAAACAAAACTGAAAATGGGGAGAAAGCAAAGGAACAATGTAGTGGGGTTTCTGACTTAAAACAAATAAATAGATTGGGGGCCTGGAGAGATGGTTTAGCGGTTAAGAGCACTGACCACTCCTCCAGTGGTCCTGAGTTCAATTCCCAGCAACTACATGGTGGCTCAGAGCCATCTGTAATGCGATGGGATGCCCTCTTCTGGTGTGTCTGAAGACAGTGACAGTATACTCACATATGTAAAATAAATAAATAAATCTTTTTAAAAAAAATCAGAGACTCAAATAGTTGTCAAGAGTCAAAGGGACATACTATCCAATTTCTTTTTTAAAAACTATTATTTATTTTTTATTTCATGTGCATTGGTTTTTCCCGCATGTATGTCTCTATGAGGGTGATGGAGCCATTAAAACTGGAGTTACAGACATCTGTGAGATGCCATGTGGGTGCTGGGAATTGAACTTGGGTCCTCTGGAAGAGCAGCCAGTGCTCTTAACTGCTGAACCATCACCCTAGCCCCTCTAATTTTCTTGTACACACACACACACACACACACACAGAGAAGAGAGAGAGAGAGAGAGAGAGAGAGAGAGAGAGAGAATGTAATATATACATAATCTGCATGTTCACTCCATAACATCAATCAAAAATCTAGAATCTAATCTAACTGAATCATGGATTTCCAGAAAAGTCCCTGCAGCCCTAAGTCCTCCTCTCAGTCTGGATGCAGGCTCTCTGCAGACACACAGATTGGAAGCTGACTAGGGGAGGTAAGGAGACATCACTGATGACCAGCATACAGAGAACAAGCTTAGCTAACAGCTAAATTCCCCAGCATCCGTGGCTTATGCGACTGTGTAGAAAAGCAGGACAACTGTCCTATTCAACCAGACCCTGTTTAAACAACCGACTGTTGAGATTTTCTACGAAGCAGAGTGACCCTTCCTCCTCGTTTCTCACAGGAAGAAGAAAAGGCCAGAGTAGAAGGTAGCACGGCTCAGCTAGTTAGACAAAAATGGAGGCCCAAGGGTCAGTCTCAAGTGTAGGGAGGTGGAGAAGAAACAAGATGCTGCCGTTTTACAGATTGGCTGTTGTTTTGCAACGGGGGGGGGGGGGGGGGGGAAGGGAGGTAAAACCCTTTCAAATATACATTTTGTGTCTTCTATAACACCTGTGAGGTAGGCAGGGCAGGTAATAGTTAACAACAAAGCAGTAAAAGTTAACTATGACACAGAGAGGTGGTTATGTAACTTGCCTGAAGCCACCAAACACAAAACAGTACCATAGATTTTTTTCCCCCTAAAGAAAGGCAGGAGGGTGAGGCACAGCTGTGTGGGCCATCGTGCAGTGTGACTGGCAGGCTTCTCCATGCACTACTCGTGTGCCGGTGTCTGTAGGAGCCAGAAAGGACACCAGCTCCCCTGGGACTGAAGTTACAGTATATGAGCCACCAGGTGGGTGCTGGGCATTGAACCTGGGTCCTCTGGAAGAGCAGCAAATGCTCTGAGCCATCTCTGCAGCTCTAGAATATCACATCTTAATCTCAATTCTTAAGAAGCTAGAATGAAAATATTATGCACTTTGAGTTCCTGTGCATGATTTTCCTGGGGTACTTAAGTGCCATTTGTGGTTTTTATTTTATGTCTGTGTGTGTATATACATATACATATACATATATATACATATATAGTATTTTATGTTATAATACATATCTATAAAAACACAAAATACATATTTATATATGATTTATATTTTATATTAGCATATATTATGATATAGATACTTCATACCTATATCATGTTTGTTCATCTATTGCAGGCTTGGTATTGAGCTGATAGATTCATTTACTGAGAGTCACTGGAATGTGAGGATCCTGACCAGATAATCAGGTGGTTTGCTAGTTGATGAAGTCATGATTGATGGAATTATCTGGAGGTAATGGAAAATCTTGGAGGCAAGACTTAATTGGAGAAAGTAGGTTATATCTTTAGAAGGATGTTATTATCTTTCTTTTGAAAAAAAAACATTTTGTTTTATTCTTAATTAAGCATGTATGTGTACACGTGTG
The DNA here is from genome assembly GCF_000001635.26 of Mus musculus. Lineage (NCBI taxonomy): Eukaryota > Metazoa > Chordata > Mammalia > Rodentia > Muridae > Mus > Mus musculus. The sequence continues at coordinate 44,230,759 of NC_000082.6, read as the reverse complement.
CAGGTGCCCACACAAGTCAGAACTTGTCAGCCTTTAGTTACTTTTCTGTTACTGTGATAAAACATCATTGAGGTGACATCTTCTGGGAAGTGTTTTCTGAAAGCACAAAGAGGCTGTGTTCCAGAGATAGCCAAGGTTGTACTCCTGCTGCAGCAGGACTTGGTAATATGTAAGGGTCATCCAGGTGGTACTGGTTTTGAAGGCATGAAGGGGTCACGCAGAGCAGCTGAGGCTCGGCACTGTGAGAGGCCATGGAAGGCCATTGGTGAGGGTGCAGCCTCAGTTGCAATTGAAGGCCCAGGACTGAAGGGGTCATGCAGTGTTTTGGAGATGCCAGTACCATGAGATGACCACCAAGAGCAGCAGCAGCAGTGGAGTACAGGCATCTGGAGTGTAGAGGATGACGCGTGTGCTACAAAGGGCATGGCTGGAGAAGTGACCCAAGCCCTCGGAGGAGCCCAGAAGATCGTGAGTTGGATCCCAGACATTGAACGGTTGGAGATTGATTTTTGCTTTTGATTGTGTCTGTGTCCTGATATTTTCCCTCTTGAAGGAAGAAACTGTTTTAGTGGAGCCCACAGTTAAGAGACTTTTAATTGTAAAAAGACTTTGAATTTTAAAAGAGATTGATATTTTAAAGATTGAAATTTGAAAATATGTAAAGACTGTGGGACTTTTAAAGTTATTTAGATCCCACTTACAGAACAGTTTATTTGGGCTTATGGTTCCAGAGGAGTCAGAGTCCAATCATGGCTGGGAGACTGGCAGCAGGCAGGGCAGCAGGAACAGGATGCTGAGAGCTCTCTTCCTTTACCTCAAGTAGGAAGCAAATGGAGTGGACTGGAAGTAGGCCAGACGTTTTACTCTCAAAGCCTGCTCCAGTGACAAACTTCCTCCAGCAAGACTACACCACTGAAACCTCTCCACACAGCATCACCAACTAGGGACCAAGCATCTAAATGCCAAAGATGATGGGGGACATCTCATTTCAAACTACCACAGAGCCCCTGGAACTAGAGTAAGAGCCAATTATGAGCTGCCCAACACGGCTGCTGGGAATCATACTGGGGTCCTCTGTAAGAGTATCACATGATTTAAACTGTTGAGTCATCTCTCCAGCCTCTTGAACCCTGGCCCCTTTGGCCTGTCACTCTGCTCTCTACTTCTTGGCCACCAGGAAGTGAGCAGCTGCACTGTACCACACAGTGCCATGCACAGACCCAGAAACACAAAGGCTCCAGCTAATTTTAAGAGTGGTCCCTGGAACCCACAATCCAAAGCAAACCCTTTCTCCTTTCCAAATATTTTCTCAGGAACTTGTCATGGTGACAAAGTCAACACAGGACAAAGACTAGATGTGATGGTTAACCTTGTCAACTTGATGAGCTCTGGAGTCAGCTGAGAGATGTTCCTTTGGCCAGGTCTACTAGAGTATTTCCTAAAATGATTAACTGTAGGGAGAGACCCTCCCCCCAGGTGGAAGACACTTTATAGTGGGGGCCCAAGCCCAAGGAGGTTCTAGGGAAAAGCTGTGGCCTTTCTCCTGCCTGCCTTTACCCTTGCTGGTGAGTGACTCTACCCCATTGCCACCACTGCTCCTGCCAGCCTCTGCTGTTGCTGGAAGCCAGCCTCTTCTGCCTTCCAACATAAACTAAAGACCAGTGGTTCTCCAAGAATGGCCTTCTAGCATCAGACAGGACTGCTGAGGTATACAGCCACTTGGACTGGATAGCTACTGGCTTTTTCAACAGACAGCCCACTGTGCAAGAGTCCAGCATGACTCATGTAAGCCAATCAAATAAATTCCTTGTGTGTGTTGTATCCACTCAATCAATTCTGCCCCTCAGAGAATCCTAATACTCCAGTCATAAATGAGACCAACTGCTGAGTGTCTGCTGTCCAATGCAAGGGAACACCTTACCTTTGAAATACTTTTTCTTCCTATGAAGCTATGCTGCTTTTTTCTAAGTATTCTTTTTTTTTAAGATTTATTTATTTTATGTGAGTACACTGTAGCTGTCTTCAGACACACCAGAAGAGGGCATCATATCCTATTACAGATGGTTGTGAGTCACCATGTAGTTGCTGAGAATTGAACTCAGGACCTCTGGAAGAACAGTCAGTGCTCGTAACCACTGAGCCATCTCTCCAGCCCCCTAAGTATTCTTTATGCTGAATTTGGGGTTGATCATTTTTGTATTGTTTTTACTCCATCTATAAACAATCCACTGATTTGTAGGCATCCATAGATAATCAAACTTGGGGCCCTGGCTTCACACATGCACACTTACCACAGAGCTACACCTCAGCCTTACACTTTATATCATTTTGGCCAGCTATAATGGTATATACTTGTGGTCACAACTTGAGACTGGGCAGGAGAGCTGGTTCCAAGGTCAGTGAGGGCTGTACAACGAGACTCTGCCTCAAAAAACAAAAGCCAAGAAATATAAAGCTTATGTAAGTTTTACACAAAATAACCTGTTTATGTTGTTTTATATACATTTTTATTTATTTATTTTTTTCGAGACAGGGTTTCTCTGTGTAGCCCTGACTGTCCTGGAACTCACTCTGTAGACCAGGCTGGCCTCGAACTCAGAAATTCGCCTGCCTCTGCCTCCTAAGTGCTGGGATTAAAGGCGTGCGCCACCACGCCCGGCCCAACTTCCTTCTTTTAAAGACAGGGTCTCACGGTGTAGCTCTGGCCAGCCTCAAATTCAGGGATCCGCCTGCTTCTGCCTCCCACATGCTGGGATTAAAGGTGTGTGTGTCACCATTAGTGGTCTTCCAACTTTCTTTAAAAGATTTAACTTTTAATTACATGTGTATATGCTGGGGATATGGGTGCATCTGCCTGAAGAGGCCAGAAGAGACTGTAAGATCTTTTCCCTGAAGCTGAGTCACAAACGGTGTGAGCCACTTGCCATGGGGTTCTCTGCTCTCATCAGCTAAAGGCATCATTCCAGCCCCATACCAACCCTTATCTCACATACCTAAACGTTCGCCTCCTTTTCCACTGTGAACACAGTTGAGGACACAGACTGAATCCTCATTGACTACCCTTCTATGTGTGAAATTCTAAGTTTACTTCTTGTAAGGAATATACAGATGTGCAGCCTCTTTGAACAGTTTACTCTCCATCATAACTGATTTACTTAAGGAATAACACTTAGGAACACAAGTCCAATGGCAAAGTGTCATGGGATTTTTTTCAGATAGGTGAAACTATGGCAATATACTACTTCAGATGCAAAACAAGCAGACTTGAAGAGAACTGGGCGGGAAGAGAGAGAATTCACAATGCAAAAACTGCAAAGTTTATTTTCTTAAATAAAATACTATATTCATGTCTATACAAATAATTATTACAACCATTAAAATGTTACATTTAACAATAAAAATTTCAAAACTTTAAACAAGAGCATGTTTTGGAATATTCACATCCTAATACAATGCATTTGTAAAAAGATGTCAAAATAAACAGGGCCCATTCTTATTTACAAGTGCGGGACAATCCTGGTCCTATTATACATCTTCTTTGTATTCCATTACAAAACAAACCAGTTTCTGTTAGCATTATAAACCAGGCGATTTACAGTTATAGGACACAGTGCCCAGCAGAGTGCTGGCTGGGGCATAGACAAGGTATTACATGACCGGAGCACTGAACTCCTGTTCCCCGGTGCTTGCCTACGTAAGCATCACGCCCAGTGTATCTATAAATAATCTGTGAAGGTAATCAAGTTCTCCTCGATTTTCAACATTTTTAAAAAGCCAAAATGAACACACATGCGAGCACACACGCACACCCACACACCCTGCTGAAAGTGGAAGAATTTTCCTTCACAGTAACACGACTGCAGCATCTTAAGCCACACTGTCTGGTCCCTTCTTGGAAGCTAACAGTTCAACACCCCACACATTCACCACTATAGTCAAGCTCTGTGCTCAGAGGCCCTGCAGATGAAAATGACTTTAAGACTTCAAGAGCAGGAGGGCAGAGATGTCTCAGCAAACGTGAGGACAAAGTTAAACGGGTCGAGCTTTAATTTCCTAGTAGATAATGCACGTACAGCTGTACACACAACTGGGCCCAAAGAGTTTTAACTTTTAAGTGTGCTACATTACAAGAGAGGTCTACCCATGTCTCATAGAATCTTGTGGTAGGTTACACATTCATCCAGAAGAACTTGCCCAATCTTCTCAACCTAGGCTGACTTGTGTTTATGAAGCACCTGACAATTTACATGCGCCCAAAGCAAAGATTACCAGGTAGAGTGTATGCAAATGTAGAGATGAGGACGTTGAAGGACTGCCTGTCACATAAGCTCTGTTTACAGGCTCAGCTACACAACTCGCCAGTGACTGTCAACGGTGGCTCAGGGGTGCTAAGGCAAGAGTGAGAAGCATCAGCTGTACTTGTCGTCTATGAGGTGTCTGGCTACAGGGCATGTGCCATCCCTGAAGCTCCTTCGCTGCAACGCAGGGCTGGCTGGGTGATTATGTCCCAGGATCAGAGGCACAGTTTCGTGTGGAGTGCAGTACCAGGACAGAGGCATGTCAACAGAAGCAGAAGCTCTGAGTCCCAGGTCCTAGGTGTGGTCTCCCAGCCTGTCTGGACTGGCTCCATCTGAGTGTTGCGAGCCCCACAGGAGCTACTAAAAACACTACAGGAGAATTCAGCACAGCAGGGGCAGAACACAGAGCACAGTTAAGAAAAAAAAAAAAGTAAACAAACAAACACAAAACCTTCCTTTTTGGTAGAACTTTGGGGAAAACAAAGCTGGAAAGGAATCTCTCAAAGAAGCTAGTTTGCATATACATATTGCAAAACCACCAGAGAGCAAGTCCACACTAGTGTCTCTGGTCATTTGCTAATCGTTGCCCTCCATATGTATCAGCCACAGGCTCATTTCCTCCAGGTAGTCAGTAACCACATGGCAGGATTGCTGTGACTCTCACGTCAACAGGAACTGAAGGCTATTTCATTTTGGCATCACCTTTACCTTTCCTTCCACCACAGGGGGAAAATCCACCGAGCCAAGGAATGTAGTTATTCCCACAAACAAAAATCTCTTAAGTCAAGCTTTAAACTAATGGCATTTTGAGGAATTGTTGCCCTTTAAGAAAGAGGCATAGGAGTTGCCAAGAGGTAAAACCTGGGTCTCACTACTACACACTGATCTAACAGGATGGCCCCATCACATCCTAACGCGGGGAGAACTCTATCCCAGGACATGGCCAGGCTGCCTGCCATCTATTTGATGTGGAACAGCTAAAAGAGCCCAAGAGCCTATGTTCCTGTGTGAGGGAAAAGTATGGCCAAGAAGCAGCACAGACGCAATCCTTTCTTAACAGTTTGAAAGTTAAGCTTCTACGTCTTCTTTGGAGTGTAAGTTTTAGCCTCTCTCTGAGATGGTTAATACTACAAGGCAAAGGAAGCCCTGAAAAATGCTCAAACAACTGTGTGCTTTAAACAGCTAGCCTTCATTGTAGCTCCACATACTTCGGATCTGTGCCTGTGACTGCAGCAGACATCTCTACCTCTTAACCCAGAGTTCGGATCCCTCGGACTTCCAAAATCACACCTCTGTGGAAATCCTGCCCTCCCCTCAGAGAGGAAGTGACATCTGGCATCTCAGAGCTGTTCTAGTACAATCAAATCTATAACATCTGAAGAAATATAAGACTTGTACAAACCCAACGTCTATTAAAAACATTAAAATGGATTTACTTCACCTGTGATTGACATATTTAACAAACTCATTGAAGAAGGTTACATAGAGAAATCTGAAAAATCTCCACTTCCTTAAAACTTCCTGTGGAATGCTGAGAGGAACTGAGCACTTTGGCTGATTCTATGGGATCAATAGTTAGAACAAAATGATCCAATCAATGACCCTCACTTAGGAAGCAGTCATGATAGGTACCCAAACTTTTAAACCAGGCAGGAGCACAGTGAGAACTCGTTCTCATCTGAGCCCGCGTATGAAGTGCTATCTAACACACAAATACACCGTGTCTTTCCTCAGAGCCACATGTGAGCAGGAGCCTAATTACTGCAGACCTTTACATCTCTCTCTAGATGGTCACAAAAGGCTGATAGCCAGACAGCATCACAGTACAGTATTCTCACCATGAGAGCCCTGGCACAGTGATGCTCTCTCAGGGCAGAGCTGAGCTGCAGTCAGCCAGCCAAACAAGAATAACCCAAAATGGCAACAGGTTCTAGGACTCTTACACTGCTGTCTCAGGTGGCGCTTCTCAGCATGGTGGAAGAGTGCACCTCTAGTCTCAGCAACCTAGGAGGCTGAGGTAGAAGGCCTCCTTATGCCCAGGAATTCTAGGCCAGTCTGGAGAACGTGGCAAGATCCCTGTCTCAGAAACACAACCTAAACCTGAACTCTGTCCACGCCATGCTACCTTAGTTCAAACTGAGCAAGTCTGTCCTTCAGAACTCAAGAGCCACCATGATGTGAGGATACATATGTGACAAGCAGACAGCTACCAAAAAGAGCTGGTGGGATGGGGGTGACTGGCTATACAGAACACTGCCCTTAGAGAAGCTGGCAGATTGGACCTTTCAAGTACAAAGAAAATGATGAATTTTTGTTGCCTAAAAGCAACTGATAAATGTTCTCTTTCCCTCAGTAGCTTTCCTACTGTGGTGTTCACACATTAAGTAATGAACTTGTGAAGTTCTCTTCTACCCCGCGGGAATGCTATGCAGGAAAGAAACACAGGTTTGCCTAGTTCACCAAGAAGGGTGATTTTCAAGGGCAGCAGAAACAGAGGGGTTTGGTAAAGACATGTGACCAGGCATAAAGGATCCTTTCGCTGAGCCTTTAGAAAGGCATTCAGGGGTAACTGCTCTGATCAGGCGTCAGGTGGCCTTTTTAGTATAAAAAGAAAGCAAACAAACAAAACAAAAACAAAAACAAAAAACCAAACAAACCAACCTTCAAAACTGAAACCTTGCTGATCCTTGGGCTTGCTTCCACCCAGCCAACGGGCGGGCAGTTCTGTGTACCTCTCCCTCTATTCAGTTTTTAACAGAGTGTAGCAACAATTGAAAGCTGAGTTTAAACGTTTAAAACAGATTCAGTACAAATTTCTTCTTAGCTTTAACTTCTCAAGATTCAGTATATGTTTAAAATTCATTACTAATTCGTTGGGGTTAAAAAAATATCTACAGCGGGGACCCTTTCCTTCCATTGGGTCACCTCATGCGGCTGGACATGAGGGTTTGTGCCCAGCCCTGTGTAACTTTTCACGCTGGACTGTATCTGGGGAAGAGGGGAGGTGGATGGGGCTGGAGAACTGCAGTTGGGATGTAATGTTTGAAAGAATAAAAAAGAAAAATCTACAGTATGTTTTCCTATGCTTTAGAACAGGGGCTCTCAGCCTTTGGGGGTTGAATGACTCTTTCACAGGGGTCACCTAAGACCACCCAAAATCACATATTTATATTACAATTCGTAAGAGTAGCAAAATTAAATAGCAAGGAAACTAATTTTATGGTTGGGAGTCACCACAACATGAGGAACCGAGTTAAAGGGTGAAGTGTTAGGAGAACTGAGAACCGGTGCTTTAGAGCAAGCCTCAACTGCCCATTTGCAGACAGCCGTTCTATGGTCATTTCCAATTTGCTCATTTCCAACTGAGACAAGATTATATCCATTTACCATGTGCAACATGATAAATACACATGCGTATATGACACACATCTCCAACAGTGAGGACCAGTCTCAACCTGAAAGCCATTTCCACACCCACTCTCACTCACAAGCAGACACACACAGTGAAGGTATTTTTGTGAAGCACCATTTCATACCTACAAGAAAAATAATGAATTCATTTTCTTATTATAACTGTTATGAAGGACAATAATGTAATTTACAATGTCATATTTAATATAAATAATCAGCAAATGAAAAGACTGAGACAGCTTAAAACTCTACTCTGAAGTATCTGAAAGGCTCAAATGTATCATCTAAACACAACATTTACTGAGCAGTTCTAACATTTAAGTGATTGTAAATTAATGTATTTGAAGACCAAATAAATAGAATGAAGAGAGAATACTAAATCAACTTAACTGATGAAGCACTGGTCACTAACTGACACCAGGAAAACCCACAATACAACTGCTGTTATTCTTTGGCCTAAGGCAAAACCCAAGTACTAAGTGGAAAACATTTCTGTATTTTGTCTTAGCTTCATATTTTTAAGGCTCATTGTCTAAGGAAGACTTTTGCTTTACAGAATCTTGGCACATTAAAGGAGAATGTGGCTCCCTACTTTGAAGAACATGAAATTTAGGTAGTTTATTAAAAATTATAATTAAGAAAGAAGTCTCTATATCAAAGCTCTGGAATGAAGGCTGACCAAACATTTCATTTATTTTCTATCTGTCTGATATTTTTACTTATGGGATTTCAACTCATTATCAATTCATTACTTGCCATGGCTTAGAACTGTTACGTGTTGACATCAGCAAGCACCTATGATGAATCACCATTTCTTTCAAGTTGCTTTTACTTTTGGATTTGCAACTTAGCCATCTCAACTGTCTATTTTATAACTTCTCAGCAACTGAGTTTAAGATCTCAGCTCCCACCTACCACCCAGCATGTGCCAAGATCTCAACTTCTGGCTGATTAGTACTTAGGGAATAACGATCACAAATCAAGCTTGGAAAGGCAAATCACTTAGAAGATTAAAGAAAGCACATCACTCAGGAATGAAAGATGATTGCTTTGACAACCCCAGTGTATGCATCCTCTCTGACACGGCTTCCTTGTAGTCAGAAGCTACTGAAAAATGGTTATCTGATACAAAGACACACACCCACATAAGCTCTCTCAGTGCACATGTGTGTACAGAAGAACAGTTATCATTTCAACCCAAACCTTCACAGTTAGTTTCTCTGGCTTTAAACAGCTGAACTGCAGTCATGACCTAAAATATGGCTTATGTTGTGAGCAGGTCTGTTTGAGGGCTGCTTGGAAGAGTCAGAGGCAGAGGAGTTTGCTATGGTAAGCAAAGGTGACATTGCTGAGCCGTCAGGAAGAGCCGCTGCTATTTCCGGAAACAATGACGTCATATTGAAATTGGATAGATGAGAGTTGGCCACGTGCATTGGTGGCATCTCAGGGAGAAGAGGGAAACTTGGCTGAGCAAAGCCAACAGGTCTGGGAGGAGATAAAATTGACCCAAATCGGTTGTTTAAACTTCCACTGTTCACTTTCTCTGTGCTAGGATTGGAGAACATTTGATTAGAAAAATAAGGGATTGAAATGTCATTGGACAGAGTAGGATGAGCAGGGGAGTACGGTGGGTAGAAGGAAGGCAGAGTGTTCTGGGGATCTACTGGGATGAGAGCCGGAGCTCGGGTGGCACTAGGCTGAGTGACCTGTGGAATGAAGGAAGTATTAGCATTTATTGGTGGATTCATGCCACCCTCAGGAATAAAAGGGAAACCGAAATTTTGTGACAGTGAATGCTGGTCAGGGCCTGAATTATCATTAGGTACTTGTGGACTATCAGGCATGAAGCGAACAATACTTCCTCTCTTCTCTGCAGCAGGTTGCTGCCGTCCAAGAATCATACTGCCACTAGTGGAGAGAGGAAGATGAGGAAGACTTGGATCAAAGACATTACTGTGCCTTTGATTTCCAGAACGATTCCTTTCAGGCTGGCGGATTTTGGAACCACTGCTGTCCTGCAGGGGATGTCTTGATCTCTGGGCAACTGAAGAGTTAGCCTGCCGTACAGGAGGCCCTTGGTCAGCATTCCCATGAGACACAGATGGGTGTGGCAAAGTTGGCCTTGCAACCCCATGCATGTTGGATGTGACAGGAGGGTTCATGTGGCCCTTGGCCCCATGGCTGTCAGTAATCCTCATGGGATTGGACTTCTGTACAGAAACATTAGGACTTGTGTTTCGACCTTGAATATCCCCCGAGGAAGAGGAGCTCGAGAAAGGAATATTCAAAGTGCTGTTCCTGGGGTTAATTGCACCTAAAGACATGTCACAACTCTCCCTATTCTGACTTTCATTCTCTCTCCTGATATGAACACTTTCACGAGTTGGGGGACAATTATACTCAATTGTTGAAGATGGACCACACTGTGTATTCCTTGGATGTTCAGAGAGTGACCTTTGACTCCCAATGACCTGATCACCAAGGTGAGGAGCAAGCAGGCTCTGCATGAAACTTTGGTGACATGTATTCTCACTGTCCCTTGGTGGGACAGCATTTCCTGTTGGGATGCTCTGAACTGGTGGATAAGATAATCGTTTTTGTCGGTCTATTGGTGGTGGGCCAGTATTTTGACTAATTCGAAAAGCCTGGGACTGCATGCTTCGCAGTGATGGCACAGGGTTACCTATCTCATTGTTTCTTGAAGATTGTACTTCAAAATTACTCTGGGGCTGTTGGCTGGCTCCACCTGGTTTGAATGTCTGGCAATCAGAAAGGCGGATATCTGAGGTGACAGTATGATCCATGCGGCCCTGCATATTATGAAGTGCCAAGCTCTTATTTCTTGGAACATCAAGATAACTTCTCATTTCAAGCTGGTCTGAAACCCTGGAACCCTGAATCGATATGCCCATTCTCTGGTCTGAAGTAGAAGATGACTTTCCAATGAGTGCTTCTGCAGAGTAACTGGAGACTCGGTTTCTCTCTGGCCTGTGTGGAGCGCAGGTCATGTCTGAAGACCTAGTCACAATACTTGGTTGGGACACCATTTGCTGCTCTAAGCCTCTTGATGGTAAAAGCCTCTGCATTGGATTATGCCCAGATACATGGTCAGAACCCTGCTGTCTGCTTCCAACATCCTGTTGCTGGTGTAGAACGTCCTGATTGAGGTGGTTCTGGGGATGGCTATGGTGGCCCCGGTTAGTTGAAGGGTTTTCACAGCTCTTCTCTGGCTGGGAACTTGCAAAGTGTTGCTGCAGCTGTTGTTGCATCTGTTGATGGTGAGGATGTGGCTGGCTACTCTTGGGTCTTGACTGGTCAGTCCCATGGTGTTTGGGTTGTAAGGATAGCTGAGATGTAGGAGTGCCCTGAACGAGATTCCTTTTCTTCTGCATCTGAACTTCCTGTTGTAGAGTTCTCTGTTGGTGCACAATATGGGGCTGGGAGTGGACAGCACTGTCTGCATGAGGCACATGATGCTGCAGCTGATACAAGTGATGCCTCTCTCTTAACTGCCCTGCTTGCTGCTGCTGCTTGATGTACAGATGGTTGGTGTGAAGATGAGACACTCCTTGAGGTGGTACATGCTGCTGCAGTGCCTGCAGATGTTGACCTGCCTGGGTTTGCTGCTGCTGCTGTTGCTCAGCAACCGAAGGCTGAGAATTACACTGAACATCCGTCTGCCTCAATGGAGGAGCCACAAAGTTGTTACTAGGTGGAAATAACCGTGCAAGGCCATCTCCATGTGCTGGGTTGCTAACAGGTACAACTGAGTTTGAAGAGTTAGGTGTGATCTGACTCGCCATCATTTGGGTTTGATCAGGAATGTTGTCTGGAGTCCTGCTCATCAGGGGCATACTTTCAAGCCTGAGAGGGGCTGGCTGGCAGTGCTTCTGACGTTTGGCTGAATTTAGTAAAAGATCATCTTGCACAGTGCGCTTTGCAGAATCTTTACGACTTTCATGACTGGGCTTTGAAAGCGGTTCTTGAACCTGTGGGTTTGGTATGGCGCTAGTCATGCTGGTCAGCTGTTCCTGGGGATATTCTGTCATCAGAGGTGGCACAGGAGGCTGGCTGCCATAAGAACTGGATGAAACAGTCATATTAACCGTCACAGGATTAGAAGTTTGATCTGAGCTCTGCGATAGACCTGTGCAACTGACCAGAGGATGGCTGCTGATGCTATTCTGATGGGTGAGACTTGGTGGCTGAGGGGCTGACACCTGTATGGGGGCATTTGATCCTTTAATTCCCAGAGAACAGCTTGGTTTTTCAAGAGGCCTATCGACTGTCACTTCCACAGAATCCTGAGAGTTAAATTCACTTGGTGTTGGGTCAGCCTGTCCCGTGCATGTCTCCTTGTGGATCTGTGGTTTAAAGGGCTGGTCTCCCTCTAAAGAGGTTTCAGAAGGCTTTGGAGTAACCTCCTTCACATCAGCCTGTGTGCCAAGTCTTCCCTTCTCAATGCTCTCCTGGTCCAAGATGGCTCTTGCAGCAAGGGCCACAATGTCAGTTTGCTCTGCAAAGGTGCAGCCATCACACGTGTTAGATGTTGTACTGCTCGTCACATCTTCTCGAGCTGTTTCAGGAAGCATGGATGCAACGGAGAAACTACGACTACTGCCAGAGCTGGTTGACAGAGGAGAGTCAGCCTGTCTACTGGTGAGCAAAGACCCATGGAGAACCTCCTGATCAGGGAGGCAGGAGTGGGGCTGTGGCGGGTCTCTGTCATCGCTCATCAGTAGCAGTTCCTGCTTGGGAGGCAAATCAACATTAGAATCACCTATCTTAGAACTTTCTGGAGAAAAGTCAGGATGCTCCATCTGGACTGAGAGAGATGACCTCTGAAGGTCCTTTTCTTTAGCAAGATCCGACAGCAACATAGTTAGTCCTTGCCCTTTTAAAGACCCTGCTGTCTGCATGGTGTCCAATGAATCCTGCTGAACTGGGCAAGGTTCTGCCACAATTTCTACCTCAGAAATACAGTCAGTGCTTGAAGTGCTCGTAGTGGATGACAGACCAGAAACCTGAGAAACCAAACTCTGGGATTCGATAGGAGATGGAGTCAACACGTTGGCTGAAGTACAGGATTTCATATCATTGGACAACGCTACAGAACACGGTGGTGTACCCTGAGATGTCTCTTGTAAAATAGGAGTAGAATCTTTGGGTTTTGCTGGCGCCAATACAAGTTGTTCGTTTGTTTCAGATTCGTGGGAAGGTGAGCTACAGTCTTCTGTTGACTTAGATTGGGGACCAGAGTCAGGGGTTACTGATTCAGAATTCAGAACATCCAAAGAATGTGAAGCAGAAATACTAACATTCTTTGCCTGGGACACAGCAACAGACGATAGGCCAACAGGGAGGCTGTCCAGCAGTCCATCACTGCATGATGGCTCTGCTGAGCTGTTTATTCTGGGGCCATCTATCTTGCCCACATCTCTGACTGAATTCAGGGGACATGCTGGCTTGTTAGCTGTTAAGTGTTTCTTGGCACCTGGCTTCTTGCTCAGTCTTTTTGATTTCATGGTAGAGGGCAAACAAGTGACAGTGTTTGTTGAGGAAGCTGTTGCAAGACTGTAAGTAGTGGATGGTGTGGCTGAATTATCTACTGTTATGGTAGGTGCTACAGTTGTTGTTAGTGAAACGCAGTTGGCAGGGCTGGTTTGACTGTTTGCAGAAGTCTGAGGATTAGCAGAGTGGCTAATAGACAACTGTACACAGCTTTGCCCAGCCATCTGTGATATGCTTTGATTGAGGCTGGCCAAAGCCCCAAATGTATTCAGGGCAACATTGGTATTTGGATCTTCGCTGGTGGTGGGTTGAATAATTTGCATAGGGCTTTGATTTGTAGTTCCTGATGAGGACATCACAGGCTGCAAAGCAAAGAGCTGTCCGTTTAAAGAAATGGTTTGAGGCTGCTGTTGGTTTGACATGGTAACAGAAAAAGTCTGTGTTGAGTTAGATGTGGATAGAGAGGAAGGTCTTGGTAATATGTGGACAAGATGCTTTCCTCCAAAAGTCTGTGGGGCTGGCACATTTTGCACTGAATTATGAGACCCTATTATAGCACTGGCCCCATTGACAGGCAGTCGAACAGGACCAGGATGCGGAGCAGAGAGGAGTGGCAATGGGTTCTGATTAGCCGCCTGTATGATGACAATCTGTTGACCTACTGTTTGGTTGGAAACCTCTGCCCTCATCATTGTTGGGCATGGGGTTGTGCTTGGTGGCTGAAGAATGATGACATTTTGGTTAGCTGGAGCTGCAGTGACACCTGACCCAACTGGCTGAGCCATCTGAATCACTTGCATTGCTGAATTCAAAGGAAGGATATTTTTGGGAGGCTGAGACTTAACTTGTGGCTGGGCAATTAGTGGTTGCATAGGTAAGGGTGGACACGAAGGCAAAGTCACCACTACTTGCTCAACTGGCTGCCCATCTGTTGGAGGGGAATTATTTAGGGTGATAGCTGTAGCCACGTGCTTGTGGTTGTTTGGGGTAGGGCTGGTACCACACTCATTTAGTGCTGGAGTCGCAGCAGAAGATGGTGGCTGGCTTAAAGGCTGAATAGTGTTTCCGGCCAGATGCAGTGTAGTCCACGTTGTCTGTGTGTTTCCGGCTGAAGAGATTCGGGTAAGGCTGCTGATGTTTTTTAGTTCTGAAGCACTGACACTTGAAGAAGGCAGAGAACAAGAGAGAGTCCAACCACCCTCCAAAGGGTTTGCAGAGAGACTGCTCACTGGGAGGGTACTCTTCGCTACTGCAGCATGGGCTGGCACCACCACTGTGGCTGTACTTGGTGAGTCTACAGTCTTGCTACCACTCACTGGAGAAGAGCCACCTGTAGATCTGGGAGGCTGGGAGCACACTGTGGTGGTAACTGACACAAGGGTGTTTTGCGAATCTGCACTGGAGCCCTGCATTGCCGGGCTGGACTTGTTTTCATGGTGCACTTCGGGGGCAGCTGCTGAAGTACTGGAGGAGATGCCTGAGACACACGTGACTGTTTTCTTTGATGATTTGGGGCTCTCCTGTGCATTGTTATTTTCTGAAGCATTTTGATCATTTAGGCATGTATTCGAGGAACGATGTGGGTGAGGGTCAGGGCCAACTGAAACGGTGACCACTGAGCCACCAGTGGCACCCAGCCCACTTGATTGGCTTTCAGAAGTAGAAAGTTCGAGAATGTTTTGAGCAGAAATGGCAGCGGGAAGACAAAGGGGAACAGACTGGTTGGCAGCCAGCGCAGACACTGTAGTCTGATGCCACGGCTTGTTTTCAGAAGGGTAAACTCCAGAAATAGACACGGGAGTCACAAGCTTGCAGGTCCTCTGCACTGGCACCACATTGGCGGTCTGCTTTTGCAAGCCGTGACCAACATTAAAGGTTATTCCCTGAACAGCTGTCCCCTGGCTGTTTCCCCCAGGCTGGCTCCCGTTGGAATAAACGATGATGTTTTTCTGGACCTGGTCACTTGGAATAACAACAGACACCTTTGAGGTTTTCAGATTGCCTTTCCAGTGGATTGTGGGGTCATCATACAAGCATATGTCATTTGCTTTCAATAATTCAATATATCGGCCATTTTCTTTTTGGATTTCTTCTAGTTGTTTCCGTAGCTTTTTAATTTCTTCAGCTAAAATATTAGAAATAAAGATATAAAAATATAGGTGAATGTCAGTAATTATAACAACTTAAGCAAAACTATATGTGCTAAGCCACTGAATTCCAATCCTGGCCTTCAGATGCCTCAGCAGAACCAGGAGCTCTCTGCTGCTGTAAGGTTTTCTTCTTAGAGTGGCACCTCAAGCCCCCCCCCCCCCCAATTCCTTCTAAACTCTACACTTGTAAAGGCCAACCACTGAAAATCTCCTATGGCGTACAAGTCTCAATGTTCCGAATCAAAACCTTTCCAGTAACACAGCTAACAGGTAAAAACCAGGGAAGGCAGGCTAATTCCTGTGACATGCTTGTGATAAGCTAAAAGCCTCTTTGTTCAGGGTTCCAAGTACAGGCTTACCACCACTGACAGGCTCTGAATGACACAGAATGACACAGAATGCTGAGGTGTAACCCTGTGAGTTAGTTCTTAACTAGGCCTCAGCTCAAATCCACCAAGTTGTGGGACATTTTTCAAAGCAGTCTGATATACTAATAGTCCAAGGGTGGCCAGGACATGTTATAGATATCCTCACAGGGGGAACACTTGTGTTATTATCAAGGTTGATTGGTATAATTCTTAATTCTGCTGATGTTCCATCTGACTGACAAGACCAGGTTCAAACCATGCCAGACACTAGCATCCCTTTTGGCAAATGGCTTTGGAGCTGGACCTCTGAATTTTCATAGTTATAATTTTAGTGGTGATTATATTTGTCTCGGACTTTGTGTGCCCACTGTCTTATTTTTTTTCTCCTCTTGTTTACAGTCAATTCATCCTCAGATGGTCCTGCAGCAATCAAACTCCATATAGCTCAAAGTCAGCAGGAACATAAACTTTAAGTCGTTCTATACCCAATACAGCCCCAAGCAGTCAGACTATCCAGGTGCCAAACACCTAAAATGGCTTTCGGGTTTCCTCTCTTAAGGAGGTAATGTGAAGTAGGTAGGTAGAGATTAGCAGGCTTGGAGGTCATTTGGATGAGCCCCCCTCATAACCAGCAGGTTTTAAACAAAGACCACAACTGCAGGGCTCTGATATTTGGTCAAAGGGATGGATAGCATATCTGTAGCCCTAGATGAGGATGTCACATTCTGAACTAACTGTAAGATCACTATTATAATAGTGTCTCTGTGTGTGTCTGTATAACCTTGTAAGATTACTATCTGGCTAGAAGTTTTTTGATGAAGAATAAGAGAATAACACTGTCCCCCTCATTAGGAGTCTATCAAAATGGCCATATTAATATGTTCTGGACAGGGGTTATGTTCTGAAGGGAAAGTTGTCTTTTCTATCGACTTTAGTATAAAGCATGCTTCCAATACAGATTGGGACAGTGGTCTCCTTGACCACTGTCTGCCTTCAGCCTTTGACTGTGTTCTACAGGAATGGTTCCTTTGGCTACTGTCGATCCTTGAGAAGGTACTGTCCTCTACTATATATTAAATGAAACAAACTATCTTCTACCAAAAGAACAACAGCAAACAATACAGGGATCAGGGAGTGGATAGAAAATATGCACAGAAAGAACCCCAGAGCCTGTGATCCCAACAGAGATGACATGAGAGCCACTGAAGCTGTTCCATGCTCTGCCCCACCCTGACCTGGCTGCTAGGCCTTTTCTGAGCTGCATGTGCCGGGTAGTTTGTCATTAGCTTCCCTTTTCACTAAGGTAACTTGCTTGGCCTAACCTTGAGTTCTCAAGCAAAGGAACTTTCATTGGAAGTCTAAAGATGATTCTAGCCTCAAAGTATCTTGTGGAGTACTTCACAATGTTGCAAATACCATTATATCTAGCTGTCTGATGGAAGCACCCACAAGGGTAGTCTGCATCATTAAAAGAGAGCTGCCATAGGAAAGCAGCTTTTTAACTGAGTGTAGGGAAGAGTTCTGAATGCCGCCCTCCTGGAAGGGTTTCCAATACTATTCTTGCCCAGTGCAAGCAGTGTAGCACAGCACTGTCCAAATTAGTAAAATATTGTTCCTTTTAAGGTGGTCTACTCTTCCTTTTAAGGTTTGTCACATGAAACCCTCTGTTCTTTTCAGAGCCATAATAAAGGCCACCCAACCGGCCTCCCACCCT
Source organism: Mus musculus (assembly GCF_000001635.26). Lineage (NCBI taxonomy): Eukaryota > Metazoa > Chordata > Mammalia > Rodentia > Muridae > Mus > Mus musculus. The sequence continues at coordinate 44,213,307 of NC_000082.6, read as the reverse complement.
GAGCTTTACACTGGCTGGAAGCATTTCCTTTCAGCTTCTCACCAACGCTGGTGGAAAACTCACAACCCACAGCACAGAAAGATACACCTAAAAATCAAGTATTTTAAATGACCTGGCAGCTCAATATACACTTTATAGTAATGCAACCAATTATGATGTGAATACTTGATCTTCTGAGTCAATGCATTGTTAAAACCTGGCCCAGATCTATCCTCTAATGTTGTTTATAAGTCACCATGAACACAGCTCCTCTGTGAGTCATCTTCTGAGAGCCTCCTAACTGCAAGATCCAAGTGGAGCAGCGGAGATTTAACACCATTAGGTCCATGACTTAGACCAACATGAAATACCCAGAAGTAATCAACACTGAAGTTACGTGTTTGTACAAGATTAAAATTAACCACAGAGGAAGGAGAGGCGTTCAGCTACAATGATCTCATTTGCAATGCTTTCTCCTGCGGTGCTTGAAGGCAAGCCTATTCTGAGTTGAGGGTTGGGGGAGCTTTCCATGTCCTCAATGCATGTCACTGCAACACAAACAGGAGACAGCAAGACTCGGCCAAGTCTCCACCTTGTTCGCTGCTCCCTCCGTTGAGCAGGAGTTCATCGTTCTGCCGCTTCAGCTCCGTTATGTACTTAAAGGCTTGGTCCAGGATCATGTTCTTGCTCTGCAACAGAAAAGTAACAATTTCAGCATTTCAATAAAAGGTAACACCTGTAAGAAGACTTGTAAAATGTGATAGCTTTATTACATGTGATACGCAACTTTTAAAAATACAAATTAGATACTAAGTTCAAAATCTACTGTTCATATATCTATTAAGCAACTAACCGTTTGCTATGTGTCAGACTCAGTTCTAGGATCTAGGAATATAGGCAAAAGCATGAAGAACTGACTTCAATTTGCTGAAGATAAATTTTAAAAGCAATGTATAGTATCATGCACTTATAATTCCAGCTCTGGGAAGGTGGAGACAGCTAGCCTAATCCAATAGGTGAGCCTCAAGCTAGTGAAAGATCCTATCTCAGGAAGTAAAGTGGAAGGCATGAGTGTGGTTCCCACATCTTTAATTCCAGCACTTAGGAGGCAGAAGCAAGAAGCTTTCTGAGTTCAACGCCAGCCTGTCTACATTGAGTTCTAGGCCAACCAAGCTAAAAAGTAAACAAAGTAAAGGCATAGCAGAAGGAACAGCACCAGAAGTGTACTCTGGCCTTCACGTGTACATGCACAGGCAAGTACACACACACAGGCGTGCTTGCACACACAATACAAATAAAGCCAAGATGCCTTGAAGAATGACATGCACGCGCGCGCGCGCGCGCACACACACACACACACACACACACACACACACACACACCATCAGAAAACAAAACCCAAAATCACACACACAAAATTGGGTGAAAAGATTTTTGCATGACACACAAGAAGCAGTCCAAAGGCAAACCAAGGACGATACGGAAGGAGCCTGTACTGGCAGTGTGAACTGAACGTCTGTGACATTCTGCCCAATTTACACGTACAGCTTCTGCTCTGTGATGTGCTGGCATGTGGAGCTGAAGTCTGAGAGAGCTCTGCCCTCCTGAGTCGGATCAAGCACCCTTACAAGAAGAAGGAGAGATGGAGAGATGGTTCACCAGCTAACACTGCGATGCAGTTAGCACCCTTATAAGAAGAGACAGGCTGGAAAGGTGGCTTCGCAGTTAAGGTCACTTACTGCTTTTGCAGAGGACCTAGATTTGGCTCCTAGTACTCATATGGAGCTCACAATCACATGTAGCTCCAGTGCATTGGCTCCAACAACCTCTCTGGGCTCTGCAATGTCTTGCATTTACCCAGGGTACACAAACTCACACATATACATAAACAATAATTTATTATTTCAAAAAGAGAAGTGTGGTGATCTTTCTCTCTGTACATAATTAGGACTAGAAAATTTTTAGTTTTTAAGATTTTATTATTTTTAATGATCTTTGTGTTTTTGTGTGGGTTTAAGCACATGAGTGCCCGAGGAGGCTGGAGGTGTTGAATCCCAGTGGTCTGGAGTAGAGAGATGCCTGACAGAGGCACTGAGAGCCAGCTTAGGTCCTCTGCAAGAGGAGCTCCTACTTAAACTGTGGAGTCATGTGTACAGCCCACAGGCTGGAATCTTTGTTTTGGACTTCTCAGCCTCCACAACTGCCAGGTTAAGCTTTTGTTTTTCTTAAGTCACTGGCTCTATGACACTTTCTTACTGGAGCCTGTCCTGAGACTCTTATTGCTTTTGAAGAGGGAGCTTTGGGAGCTCTTGGTAAAGTGACACCCAAGTAAAACCTGAAGAGGGCGAAGCATCCCCTGAGGCTGTCTGGAGGAAGAGATGCAGATCACAGCTCAGAAAGCAAAGGCATCCAGGCAGGGATGCCCCTGGTGTGTGGGAGGACAGGGCTGAAGGATGAGGCATACTGAAAAGACTAACTGGAAACGAGGCCACAGAGGGAGGGGCTTCTCAGTATTACTGCACTGATAACCACAACTGCAAAGTACCTTAAAAACTGGGCTGAGAAAGGACTATCACTTGACTGAGTTTTGGTGCCGTGCTCTCACTAGATCCCATTTCTAAACTCTTTTTAAAGGTTACATTTTCTATCAGAGCACTTGAAGGCTTATTTCTAACTGTGTGTAGACACGTGCTTTTGTGTGGGGGACAGTTCCATGTGCAGGTGCCTACAGAGCTCAGAAGAGGATACTGGATCCTGAGAAGATGGAGTCAGAGGTGGCTGTGAGCCTGCTGGGTGCTGGGATCAGAACTTGGGTGCTCTCCAAGAGCAGCAGGCCATCTCTCCAGTGCCACGGTCTTAATGAACTTTAAGACTGAAAACACAATGTGGGGGCTGGAAGATGGGTCAGTCGGGAAAGCACTCGCATGCAAGTGTGAGCCTGAGTTTAGACCACCAGCATGGGGCGTGGCAGAACATGTCTATAATTTTACCATTGTGAGACCGAGATAGGCAGATCTCTGGAGCTCACCAGTCAGACAGTTTAGCTGAATCATTGAATTCCAGGTTCAGTGTAAGAGCAAGACTCAGAAAAATAGGGTGGAATGCAACCAAGGAAGACAGTCAACATTGATCCTGTCTCCACACGTGTGTACATAGCACACATGAACATAGCACATAAAGACACACACACAGAGAATAAAAACATTATGTGTATGTGGCAAAATATAATTAATATGAAGGGATAAACACTGAAAAGTAACATTTCTCTATGTTCTCGCTCTCCAGACCTTGTCCTACAGCAATCATTGTGAAGTTGCATGCGTATCCTTCCAGAAATAATCTATGCCATTATATTCCTTAAAAATCCAGACAGAGCTGCGGGGGAGTCAGCTTGGTGGGTAAGAGTGCTGACAAGCATGCGGCCCTGACCTTGGATCCCTAGAATCTGCACATGTGGCCCTGCAACCCCAGTGCTGAGGGTGAAGAGCAAAGAGGACAGGATTGCTGGGGCTTGCTGCTTGCCAGTCTAGCCAAAACCAAAAACAAAACCCATCAAATAAAATGAAAAAACCTGTGAGCTCCAGGATCATCGAGAGATCCTGTCTCAAAGGAATAAGGTGGGCACAGCAGAGGACACTCAAGGATTTCATCTGGCCTCGACTCTCTAATGACTATTTCTTTTACTTGCCAGTTTATTACTAAGAAGCATTTTAGCTACCCACTGGTCACTTCAATTTTCTTTCTTTTGACTACTAAGCATGTGGTTGCGATTGACTAATGTCCACTCCAAAGTGCATAGTATTAATATCGCCAGGCCTTTATTGCTCTCTCATGTAGTCACTGCTGTGACGAAGTGGTTTGATTCTATAAACTTCAGTTCTGGGTTCCTTTGACTGAGTCACTACAGAGACCCAATATGCATACCTAGGAAACTAGAAAAGATTTCTTTTACTTGAAAAATAAACCAGGGGCTGGAGGTGTAGCTCAGTGGTAGAGTTTCCATGTAGTATGTATAGCCCTAGTTTCAAATCCCAGTACTGCAAAATCAGAAAGAGAAAACTAATACTGTCCTTCCTTAAGACAAGAATCAGAATTACAGTAGGACCTGATCATGCTCAGCTACCTGCCCTACTCGGACAGCAGGCAGGGAACACAACAACCTGCTAGCTGCTCTGCTCAGGGACCAAATCCTGACTTCCTCTGCACATACTAGATGCTAAAAAGTGAAATAGTTACGATTTCCTTTCCTCAAGAACTTACAAGAACCAGGAATGAAAGCTAGGAGTAGGTAGAAGGTAAGATTTTACTAGGCAGCTTCCAACATGTACTGAGTGGCCAGGCCCTTGTAGCTCCTGACCCAGGCTCCTGAAATCAGGGGCAGTCTATTTTTAAAAACATGAAACAAAACAAAAACTTAAGCAAACAAAAAGTCTTACGCATTTATAGAAATGTAATCCACTCGGTAGGGATGAAAGGAGACTGAAGTGTCAAGGAAGGAAATGTGGAAGAGCAAGCTGATCCAGTCTTGGCATCCCGCAAGTTTCATCATGGAGAAGCAACCGCTATGGTCCTTCTGGAGGAGGGTGCCAATAAGGGGCTGGATGAGAAGCCTCCAGGAGCAGTGATACCAGGTCCCTCCCATACCCATATCCTCAGCCAATGGGATAACTTCTTTCCTGCTTTAACCATACAAAGCAAATTTATTTTCTCTGAAATTTGAACTTGAAAATTTCAACCTTTGGGACAGTTGTTCCAACTAGTCAAGAGAAGGCTCCTGAGTCTAGCAAGGCAAAGCAAATGCTATGTGCTACATGTAGTTCCAGGACCTCCAGCCCTGTCCCTGAAGCAGCCAGAACTCCAGCAAGCAAGCTCACACCCTCCTTCACCATTTCTACTCCTACAGAAGAGACTGACAGAGGCTTTCCTGGGGAAAACCAAACAAACAGTTAGGGCCAAACTCAAGCATATTTGATTAGTTTTATAAAAAGCTGTTAGTTCTTTCATTAGTAAATTCTCTCTTTTCTTCCAACCTTTCTCCCTAAAATAAGTATTTCGACCCCTCTTCTGGAGGAGTATGAGGTTAGGGCTATGCAGACATCTTAAAGCCAGTCTCAAAGTTAAGAACAGGTCTCTACCACACCCAGGCTGAAAGCCAGGATGGTTGAATTTTAGTCCTTTTGAGTGGGTGAAACCTGGTGTTGTGTCTGTGTGTCCTTCAGGTCAGACAAGCCTCTAGGACTAGAGGATGGGAAGAGATGCCCTTGGTGTAACTGCTTTGTGTGGCCTAGCTTGAGGCCCTTTTTCTATCCTTGAGTCAGGGACAGGGCAACCAGACACCAAGGAAGCATCACCCCTCCCCCTCGTGTGATCTGGGGAGTGGTTCAGGGTTGTATCTGGAAAGCCAGACGAACTCCATAAGGAAAGCATTATGAGCGGCACAGGCTTGGGTGCTGGTCGCTGGATCAGCATCCCACCTGAATAGCCCTGTCCACCCGTCTCATCCATAAGAGTAAACTTTTCTCTTATAGCACTGCCTCAAGACAGGGTGAGTACCAAGGCCAGGCTCAGAGGGCCTCTTAGAGCAAGAAGGGGTGGGAAGTGAGGCAGTACATCCCAGGAAGAAGATGAGGTTGCCCAAGGCACTAAGCTCCAAGAGCCAGAGGACGATGCATATTTGTTTCCACTTGGCAAAGTAGGGAACGGAGGCTTGGAAAATTGGGAGAACAGCACCAACAAGCCAGTTCTGGCCCTGTACCCAACAGGTAGCTGGAACTGCTGCCTCAGCCCTAGTCTGCCTTGAGTGTCCCCAAGACATAGATGGAGGGTCCTTTGCCACTCCCCAGGGGAAGCGGTCCAGTGACATCTTTAAGACACCTCCACACATATCCACATTCCCCACAATGCCCACACCTGGCCTACAAATCTCTCAGGTCATTTTTTTGCAAGGTGACCCCAGGGGAAGCATGTGAATTGTGGACAGGAAATAGAGCTCCAGTCCTGGTGGCAGCCACCAGGGTCAGTGATTTCCTAAGCTGGGGGAGGGGCAGTTGCACTGAAACACACTACCATAGGGTTCTTCAGGAATACAGTTAAAAGGGCAGGGAAACTTTGACTGGCTTCTGGGTGCCTCATTCTCAAGTATGAAGCAAGCAGCAAACAAACGAAATCTCCTATGTCACTAAGCATTTAAATAAAAAGGCTCAACATTATCATTTAGACAAAATACCTAAATGAAAGGGGAAAGAGTGAATGGGGGGTGGGGGCCCACAAAAACTGAAGAAAATTTCCGGGGAAAGCCCATACAACAGTTAGGGGTAAGAATCAATAAAATAAGCATATGCCATTAGGTGGAGAATAAGAAAAACTTTATAAAAAGAAGAGACTGACTGGTTAAGACTAAAAACAAAGGACTGAGTTTTTAATCCCATAACCCACATAAGAAGCCAGGCAAGGCTACCGCTGCAGATAGTCCAGTGTTGTGGAGCAGGAACAGGGAGCTGGGAGGTCCTTTGGAGCGTGATTAAGGTGGGGAGTGAACTGAAAAATGGGGGATCCCGAACCCATGAATGCAGGGGCAGCACAAAGGGTTATTAGAAAAAACAAAGAAGGCATGATGTTGGGGGAGGGGTTGGGAAGGAGTCAGGGATGAATATGATCAAAATACTGTGTACTGTGTTCACAAAGAATTAATAAAAGTACTATATTTTTAAAATATGGAGAGTGGTAAAGGAAGACATCCCATGTCCTCCTCTGGCCTTCACATCAGTGTAGGCCACACACACATATGCACACACACACACACACACACACACACACATACATGCAAACACACACACAATTTTATAAGTTTAAAAAGGATACAGAAAACTAATAAATGAAAGACTAAGTATCAAAAGAAAACAGTTGAGAGTGGTTGTCATTGAAAGCTGTATTAAGGCTAGAAAGCAGGAAGAACGTTAATGCTTACTGTTTTGATATTATTTACTTATGTACACATATTTATTTTATACGTGATTTAATTAAAGTTAGTTTAACAGTTACTACAAGTTCTTACATGCCGCTGTCAAGGAGTCATTAAATGACTACACAGCCATTAAAGAAAAGTGATCGCATGAGCGGCTGATCTGAGCCAGGCGTTCAGTATGTGCAACCAGTGAAAGAGGATGCCGGAGGAAGCCAGAGGAAGTCGGTTTCCAAACTGGAGCTGACACTTGCTGGTAAGGCCGTGTCTACACATGTGTGTATCACTTTATTAGTGGCTGTAACCTGAAAGTGGGATATCAATTTTCTTCTAGTTTTTCATGATTTCCATATAACTTGAATTATTTGTTTTGTGCTCAACAATTCTGTTTTATCCTTGCTTTTTAAGAAAATCCAAGATTACCTTCATTAGGGAAAAGTATCATCATTAAACTAAGATTTACAAGTACTAACTAGAGTTGACAGGCAATGGAGAGGCCAGATGTAGTGTTGTAATTCCAACAGTGAGGATGCTGAGGCAGGAGAATAATGAAGATGAAGCCTGTGTACAGAGCATGAGGAATAAGTCAAAAATCCTAGAAGAGTCTAGGTAATGTTTGTTTGTTTGTTTGTTTGTTTGCTTTTCGAGACAGTGTTTCTCTGTATAGCCCTGGCTGTCCTGGAACTCACTTTGTAGACCAGGCTGGCCTGGAACTCAGAAATCCTCCTGTCTTTGCCTCCCAAGTGCTGGGATTAAAGGTATGTGCCATCACTGCCCAGCTTAGGTAGGAATTTTAAAAGCATAAAGAACATTAATGATCGGAAAGCAACAGAGGAAATGCAGTAGCTCCTATCACTCTAATCATGGGTCTGCCTTAGCAACTCTTTAGAAAGAAAGGCATGATAGTCTGGCAGCCACGTGGTACATTTGACATGTAGAAAACTGTACTACTAGATTATTAGAAATACGAGAAAAATCAAAGAATATACAAAATGAAACAAATGAAAAACAAGGCTACAAACTTGAACACCCCCCCCCCCCGATAAATGGCAGGAAATAAAAAGCCATCCTAAAAAACAAATATAATTGAATAATTGAGAGCAGTGCTTGTTAACAAGCAGCAAAAGGAAATATAGTGGACGCCTACGTGTTTCAGGGGTGAGGGTTGGGCAAACACAGAACATTGGACGTTTTAAAGCAGGGGGAGGAGGGAGCGCCTACCTGTTTCAGAGCAGGGGAGGAGGGAGCACCTACCTGTTTCAGAGCAGGGGAGGAGGGAGCACCTACCTGTTTCAGAGCAGGGGAGCATGGGATCAGTTCTCCTATTCTGTTTATCCCAGCATTGATTTTCTTCTTTCTGTGCCTCTCCACTAGAAAGAGGAAAAAAAAAAAATCACATTATCAATCCTTATACTACTTGGCCAAACTGTTCAATTTACCTGGACAAAGGAATTATCGGTAAAGAAATCACATGTGGAGGAGGCTGAGAGGTTTATAGCTCAGTGGCAGAGCACCTGCCTAGTATGGACACGGGAAAAGAAATTGAATCCTAGGCCAATAGTCATTATTTACCAATGATTGTACCTAAGGTTGTACATAAGGTTTTTAAAATGCAGTATTTTAAGTAAAATGTTATGAAAATAAATGTATGTATTACTTTTATAAGCATTGTAAAGAAAATCATAAATTATAACCACACTAACATGATAAAAGGGGAGACTGGAAAGACAAGTTAGTGGCTTAGAACACTGGCTGTTCTTCCAGAGGAGCAGGGAGCTTCCCAGCACCCAGATGGCAGCTCACAACCATCTGTCACTTCAGTCCAAGGGGAGTCAACAACCTCTTCCGTTCTGCCAGGGCACTCAGCACACAGAGTACACACTGAAACCTGATAAGAAGGAACTGTTAACAATGCAATATTAGGCCGGGCGGTGGTGGCGCACACCTTTAATCCCAGCACTTGGGAGGCAGAGGCAGGCGGATTTCTGAGTTCGAGGCCAACCTGGTCTACCAAGTGAGTTCCAGGACAGCCAGGGCTATACAGAGAAACCCTGTCTCGAAAAAAAAAAAAACCAAAAAACCAAAAAACCAAAAAAACCCCAAAAACACACAATGCAATATTAGGTGACCTTTCCATTATAATTCAAATAAGTAGTAAAGATTTATTAATAAATTTATTTTTTAAATTCATTGTTTACATGTATTTATTTATTTGTGTGTGTGTGTCTGTATGTGTGTGTGTGTGTGTGTGTGCACCGCACACACGTGGAGGTCAGATGATAACTTGCTAAAATCAGTTCTTTCTTTCCAACTGCTCCAGTTATCAAACTCAGGTTACCACTTTACCTGCTGAGCCAACACAACAGCCCAACAACTAAATTTAAAGAAACCACTAATAAGTTACCAAAAAGCTGTCTCTGCTTTAGCAAATGTGACCGTTCTTTAAATTTTCAGAACCTTAAAATGCCTACTGTATGATGACTAGGCCTTGATGGAATAGAAGCAGCTGTTGGTTATGTCTTAGATAAGAAAATGCATAGGCTCGGTTTTGCCTAGTTTCTGGGATATTCACTCTGACCACATGGAGTACCAGCTTAACAGTCAACTTAACATAGCCTGATTGTAGCTGGTCTTTGCTATTTTGTAGGTTCTTCTTTACCCTCCCCCCCCTTTGTCTTCCCCCTGCATCTTCCCCCTGCCCCCAGTTTCATCCCCTAACACTATACACGAGAGAAAAAGGATAGAGTGGAGAGAGGAATTAGGAAGGTCCCTGAATCTAATTTCTTTCATTTGTTTCTTCTTTGAGCATGACTACAAACAAACTGTAACCAACCTCCCTAAATGACCAACAACCACCACTGCCTTTGGGGCTTTAGCATTTATATACCCTCTGAAAAGTTCTCATACTTCCAAATGTTACACAATTGAAGAAACTATCTGCAGCTGGCAAAACCATGCTTCTCCTAGTACACGAGGCAAATCATGGTCAGCTGTTGTGGACAGTCCCAAGCAGCCCCACATCCCTACACCTGGGATTAAATTGAAAGTACATTCTTATGTCTGTATTTTTAAAGAAACCAAAATCCCCAAATTGTCACTACATAAGATCACCTAAGAAGAGAGAATTTTAATGAGGAATTATCTAGGTTGTCCGGTGGTCATATCTGTGGGGAACTGTCTTAACTGCCTAGTCCACTGTGGGCAACTCCATTCCCTAGGTAGAGGTCCTGAATGGTATAAGAATAGAGAAAGGTCGCTGAAAACAAGCAAGAATGTGTTTATGGCTATGGATATGATGCGACTAGCTGCTGGAACCCCTGCCTCGAGCTTCCTTCAGTGATGAACAGCAAGTTGGAACTGTAAGTCAAACAAATCTGTTCCTCCCCTAGGCTGCTTTTGGTCAGGATATTTTATCATGGCAACAGAAATGAAATCTAGAGTACAGGACAACTGACAACTTGTTAATTAACTGCCAGAATGTTCCAGAATGACATGCTAAAACTCTTAAAACAAGTAAGAATACAAGGGAGTTCATTTAAGTAACGTCTATAAGACGATGAAAGTGAAAGCAGCCTCTTGGGCTGGAGAGACGCTGTGCGGCTGGAAGGCTGTTTTGCTCTCTCTCCTAGAGAACCTGACTCAGTTCCTAGCACACACATTGGGTGCCTTACAACCACCTGTAATGCCAGCTCCTAGGAGATCTAAATCTCTGTGGGCACCTGCATATACCAACACACACGCATAATTAAAAATAATAAACATTTAACACAGAGATGCCTCAGCGGTTAAGAGCACTGACTGCTCTTCCAGAGGTCCTGAGGTCAATTCCCAGCAACCACATGGTGGCTCACAACCATCTGTAATGGGATCTGATGCCCTCTTCTGGTGTGTGTGAAGACAGCTACAGTGTACTCATATACATAAAATAAATAAATAAATCTTAAGAAAAAAAAAAGAAACTAACTTTTACCTTTTTTTGAGTACAGAAAACTATGTCTGTAATATGTAATATGCCAAAGTAAAAATGGATACACAATTAACACTGTACACTTGGCTGGCTGTGGCCTGTAATCTAACATTAGAGATAAGACCATCTTTACTTTATACATTTGTTTCTATGACAGGAGTCTATAGAACTTAACGTTTTTCCACACTCACTAGGCATGGTAGCACAAGCCTGTAACGCCAGCACTCAGGAGGCAGCCGCAGGTGGACCTTTGTGAGTTTCAGGTCAGCCAGGGCCACACAGACTTTGTGAGAAGGAAGACTGCCACATGCAAACAGCCCACTGCTCATGCCCCCCTCCTCAGGGGGCTGCTCCTCTGGACCATGAGCAGACATAACCTTCACTGTCCCAGTGTCCTGGGGGAAACCCCTTCCAATACTAGCCCCAAAATACTCTAATTTCATAACAAATCCAAAATAGGCTACGAATCAGATGTTATGCAGCCAGCTCCACGAGGCTCTGGGAATATTTTGTCAATAAAAACAATTAGGTTGCCCTTTGTAAAATGTAAGAAATAATTCCATGTTTACCCTTAAAAACTTGTAATCAACCATGGCATAACTGATTGCAGCAGAGGTCAAGTCACTGCACGTACCTGCATTGTGTGTCTCTCGGTTCTTCTTCCTGAAACAGAAAGGACAAAGACAGGTAATAGGAAGAGAACTGAAAAACATTTTTCAGTTTTCACAGCCATAAAAACAAATGTTATAAAACTGTATTTATTACATTGACTTACTGATACCCAGAAATCCCACACTTAGAATAGAATCAAGCACTATCTGAACTTTCAATTTCATTGTAGACTGCTGGGGGAAGCTGCAGCAGAATCAGTGGAGGGGAGCAGCTGTGCGGTGTAGCTCTGCGATTCCTGATTCTGTCAAGGCAGATGCGGTGGGAAGAGCATGCAGGGTGCAGACTGCATCCGAGCCATCTTCCCACCTGTGGACTCAGGTTATCCAACGCTTACATTTACTTAACATTTCTACTAAGGACATTGACTTTCCCTTTTTGCATAATTACCCAACGCATTAGCTTTCACTAATAGCTATTTGGTAAGAGAAGAGAATATAGTACTTTTAACCTTACTAAAGGCAGTGGCTTGGGCTGGAGAGACCATTCAGTGGTTGGAGGCACTGCCTTTTCTTCCAGAGGTCCTGAGTGGACCACATGGTGGCTGGCTCACAACCTTCTGTAATAGGGACCTGATGCCCTCTTCTGGTGTGTCTGAGGACAGTGACAGTGTACTCACATACATGAAATAGACAAATCTTAAAAAAAGGAAAAAAAAAAAAAGCAGTGGCCACACAATTCTAGGCAGATATTGCTTAAATGCTGGAAACTCAGAAGAGGGCCTATAAGAAAATGAAAGTAATGCTATTTATATTTTCACTAATGGATTATAATGTTACAAATTAAATACAATCTAAATGTTTCAAGAGCTACAAAAGGAATACAGGATGCCAGGGAAAATGTCCTTAGAAAGCAAACATGTGACATAGATTTGATATAATGTTTTAACTACTGTTGATCACTCTTACTTCTCAGGCTTCAGAGAGAATAAAGCCAGGTAAATTCTTGCTATGTGAATCTTTCAGTAAAGCTATTTGTACAAGCCACACACATTGGAACTAATTCTGCTTCTTACCTGCCTACGTGATATTATTTGGGGCTGTGGATACACACCTGTGCTGCTTTTTCGTAGGCGTCTCATGCTCTGTCATTTCTGGCATGGTGAGAGTGATAGGACTCTACAAAGGGATAAAAAGACAGATATACTCCAAGATGTTTAGCTCTTCTAAAGTTCAGAGAAATCAAATGGCAATTCTATTTCAATACCAAAAAACAAAACAAACAAAAAACCCACAGAAACATACTTTACTGGATGTTGTAGATGAAAGGAGATCTAAGGAAATAGAACGCAAGTTGGAGATCCCAACACTAGGAGGGCAGAGCCAGGAGGATCATGAGTTGGGGCCAGCCTGGGAGGCCTGGCAGGTGCCAGACTAGCATGAGCTTCAGAGTAAGCTGCCGCTGGTAAAGCACTTGGCCAGCATGAAGGAAGAGAACACACTGCCCGATCCTCTCCAGAAACGGCAAAGGCCAAACACTAGTCTAAGTAGCAGATGCAAAGCACAGTTAGGCTTCCTTCAATTTCCAAGTGTCACAAGTCTCAGTTATCCATGGAGACTCCCTAAAGTGTGAGTGTGAAAAATATATGAAGACCATGAATTTTCCTCTTTCTTCCTTCCTTCTTTTTCCTCTTGGCCCTCTCTCTTTTCAGACAGTCTCATTATGTAGTCCAGGATGGCCTCAAACTTGTAATCCCCCTGCCTCAGCTTCCTGAATGTTGGGATTATGGCATACACCACTACCTGGTTAGAAACTGATGTCCTATAGGGCAATCTACAGGTAAATGGGAAAAGCCTGGAGACAGGAGAGTTAACACACGCGCACAGTTGTACAAGGTCAGCAGTCCTACTGGGGATTCCCTTCTCCTCGCTGACTTTCCATAGTTTGAAAGGGAAAATGTTCCCGAGACACACTGAACCTTCCAAAAGAGGCCACCAAGGTAGCGTACCTGTTGGGCTACAAGGGAAAGATAGAAATGCAACACTCCCCATGACCCCTCTTCTGGGAAGGGGGAGGAAGGGAGGTAGTAAGTATAGAAGTAAACTCAGAAACCATGGGTTTAAAACCTGGCTGTACCCCTTCCTAGCTGTTCACTTGTGGGCAGACTCTTGGAACTTTAGTTCTACATAACTGGGCTGCTTTGAGAAGGGAGCGAAAGAATGTCAGGAAGGCACAACGCACACATGCACGCACGCATGCATGCACGCGGTGCCTGGAAGCAACAAGGGCCTAGGAAATGCTCTATTTCACAATAAGCCCCAGCCCTAGAAAGGAGGAGGGCAGAAGGAGGGAAGGCAGACAAGAAGCTGACAGGAAACACTGACTGATACGGCCTTGGAGAACATGGAGTCACAACTCATTTCCAGGCCTAGCAAGATGGCTTAGCAGGTGAAAGTGTCTGCTACCAAGCCTGACAATCCGAGTTCCATGCCGAGACTCACACAGAAAGAGGAACCGACTCCTGCCGAGTTGTTTCTAAATGCCACACACGTCATGCATGGGGTGTGCACACCACAATTAAAAAAAAAAAAAAAGTCTTACAATGTTTTTCAAAAACAACTCACTTCTGCAGCCTGTTCCTGTTCCACCTTTCCTTCTAGCTGGTGAAGCTGCCTAAGGCCGAGAGAAGCCCTGCAGTGGATGAGCACGGAACTGTAATGTGGGGACAAGCCAGCAAGCAAGCACACAAATGACCCATCTCCCTTCTCACCCAGGGGCTTGCAGAGTTTCTTCACTTTAGATTCCTGGCTTCCAACACCTCCTCTTTCTGATTCAAATCTATCATCTTCTGCCAGAAGATGGTCTCTATAGGTTATGTTTTCTTCTTACTACAAAAAAGAAAAACCAATGAGTGTTTATAGCCACCAAGTATCCATGAGATGAAGCTGGCAACTGATAGCATGCAGGCAAGTTTTAGTGGCAAGAAGAATATCCCTGGTCATTCCCCACCACTGGAGAGCAAGTGAATGCAGTTACTCTCAAAACACCCTTCTCCAGTGGGTAAACCATAAGGGGGGGGCGGTCTTACAGGCAAGGGACAGCATGTATACAGGTTCTTTTAATTCTGTACGCTCATGGTCCCTTGGGCCCTCACTACCCATGGATTTCTAAAGACCTCCATGTTATGTCTAATATTAAGACCCACCGTCAATTCGAAAATTATCTTTCCTTCCATTTCCCATTTCCCTTACTTAAATTTTATTTCTTCTTCACATGTGTATATACATTGTGTGGTGCATGGTTACAAGTGTGTGGGCACATGTGAGTATATGTGAGAATGCGCACACACGAGGAGCTCCAAGGGTGATGCCCTCTGCTTTATCCTTTTAGTGGCAATGACTCTCAATGGGACTCAGAGTTTCCTGTCAATATGGCCAGTCTCCATAGGCACCCTGTCTCCACAGTCCGAGCCACCATGCCCACCTGGTATGTGTGGGTTTTGGGGATTCTAACTCTGGTCCTCTTGCTCCCTTAGGAAGGTAGGCTAAAGACCTGTGAACAGAGGAGGGGACATAAGACACACTTCACAGCTCTGTGCCAGACCTACAAGTGAGGAAGAGCAGGGGGTCTAGAATTCTAAGTCTTCCTAGGAGATGCCCCTTTCTCCTTTCTTCTCTTTCTTTCTGCTCAGAAAGTCTGAGAACCTTAGTTCTATTTTAGGATAATGTTTCCCAAGCATAGATAATAAGAATTACCTCATTGTGCTTTCTGTCTGTGGATTTCATGTCTATGAGTCCACAGGTGAGAGAGAACATGTGGGATTTATGTTTCTGATTCTAGGTTACCTTACTTAAAATGTTTTTTAGTTCCATTCATTTCCTGCACATTTCCTAACTTAATTTTTCTTTACAACTGAATAAAATTCTATGTTGTGTGAGTGTGTACATTTGTTCATCTGTTGATGGACTTCCAGGCTGGTTTTATATCTGTGCTATTTTGAAGAGAGCAACAACAAACACGGATGGGCAAGTGTCTCTAAAACAGCGGATATCATCCTTTGTGTATATTCTCAAGAACTATATATATAGTTAGATTTTTTTCTTGTGTGTTTCTGTGTGTGCACATGCATGCACTCCTATGTGTGCAGTTTATGTGTATGTGTGGTGTATACATGTGAGTGTGTAGTGCAGCCACTGTGGAGGCCACAGAGCTTTCTCTATTGCTTTCCATTCTATTGCCCGCTTTCAAAGCTTTCTATCTTGCCATCTCACTCTAGCTAAGGCTATATTAAGTAAAAGTAAAGAAAGTAGACATCCTTTCGCTGTTCCTTATTATAATAAAAATGCTATTCAAGGGTGTGTAAACTATTGTAGCCACAATGGAAATTAATAGGGAGGCTTCTCAAAAAAACCTTAAAACTAGGGCTTGGGGAAGTGGCTCACTGGACAAAGGGCTTGCTGTACAAACATAAGGCCCCAAGCTCAGATCCTCAGCACCCACATTTAAAGAACAAAGCTGGGTTGAACAGTACATGCTGTACTCCCAGCATGATTTCAAGTTCTGCTGAAATAACAAGCTCCAAGGAAAATGAGAGACCTTTCTTTAAAAATATAAAGTCAAGGGTGATGGAGGAAGACACACAAAGCCAACCTCTGATCTTCATATGTATATGTACAGGTAAGTATACATGTTCCCACACATGCACATACACACATCCATATACATACATATGACACATATGTACATGTACAGGTAAGTATACATGCTCCCACACATACGCATATACAAATCCATATACATACATATGACACATATGTACATGTACTCTCAAAAAGATCTAAAAGTGATATAGATTAGAAAGGGAAAGTTAAATTATTTCTATTTGTAGATGACATGATTCTATACTTAAAAACTCCATGGAAATTCACACACACACACACACACACACACACACACACACACACACAATCTGGACCTGACAAGTAACTTCAGAAAATTAGAATACACAATCTGCTATGGTGGCACATGGATATAATCACAGCACTGAGGAAGTGGAAGCTGGAGGATTATGAATTCCAGGTAAGCTAGGGTTGCCTTGTGAGCTCCTGTCAGAGAGACAGAAGTGAGGACCTAGGGGTTGATGGAACTGCAGGTCTGTGCTCCGTGCCTGGCTTTCACGCGGGTGCTGGTGATGTGAATGCTGGCTCCCATGCTTGCACAGCACGGCCTTTACTGACTGAGCCATCTCTCCAACCTCCAAAATTTACATTCCTTATGTTAAAAAATAACCAGAATAAAGAACTACATTATCATAAGTCTTTGTGTACTTACCAATTAATCTACAAATGAAGACATGGCTTTTCTACTCCTCTTGGCACTGGGGTTAAGTAACGCAGAGCCTTGGACCCCTGAGTCACACATCCAGCTCACATGCATTTTAAATACAGTATTTACATGACTAAATAAACATACTTCCTAAAATAGTTAAAGTGCTATGAATCTTTAAAGACAGATGCTAAAATATTATATTAATAATCTACGAGCTATTCTATCTGCATGGGAAGAAAAATCACTGGGCATCAGGTTAGGGCCTGGCTTGACTCTGACGTGGTCCTTCGGTCTCCTACATCAAATCACAGTTTCTATCACTTTTTCAGCCTTGAGGTAAAACACACACAAATTGCAGATATCTTAAATACAGCATTCAGTGAGCTTTGACAGATGTACACATTTCTATGATTCAAACCTCATCAAACTATGATATTACCATCAATTAATTCTTTCTTGGCCTTCCCTAGTCAATCCCTTTCGGGTTTCTGAGGTAATTACTTTCCTGTTTCCCCCACTGGACTTTATATAGATGTATTAGCTGAATTCTCTTGTGACAAGCTTACACTCAGTTTAATATAAATGTATACTTTCTTCAGGAGTCAGCTCCTTTCTATGAACATAGATGTATGAATCTTCAACACTGGCTGCTTATCTATTTTCCTATTGATGGCTTGCCATTTTGTCCACTAAGTGCTACTGGAACAAATTACAGACACCACAGGACAGACAGTCACTAGACAGTCAGCTGAACATTTTGTGCTTGTCACTGGTATCTGGACAGTTTCCTAAACAGCAAATGGCATGGTGGATTTTTTTCTAAAAGAAGGCCCAGGTACACTCTGGTAGGTAGACAGCTACCTATGCACAGCTTAGTGTAGCTTAGCATTCAGACCCTCCCCTGTGTCTGACCAGTACCAGGCTCTTCCTGTCTTGCTGCCCGACGCAGGTTCCTCTCTCTACATCACTAAAAAATGTGCACTTTGTGAAATCCTGGATCTGTTCATGGTATTCTTTGGCCTGTCAGCCTCAGCACTTGCTGCCTCTGGTGGCCAGTTCTCAGACATCAGGTTCCTGGAAAAGGTAATGGTTGGAGTTTCTTTTCCAGGTGATAAGATGTGCTAAGGTTGACTGTGATGATTATACCACTATGTGCACTAAAACCACGGGAGTGCTCACTGAGACTGAACACGGAGCACAACGCACCCCCTTCACACCGAGACTGAACACGGAGCACAACGCACCCCCTTCACACCGAGACTGAACACGGAGCACAACGCACCCCCTTCACACCGAGACTGAACACGGAGCACAACGCACCCCCTTCACACCGAGACTGAACACGGAGCACAACGCACCCCCTTCACACCGAGACTGAACACGGAGCACAACGCACCCCCTTCACACCGAGACTGAACACGGAGCACAACGCACCCCCTTCACACCGAGACTGAACACGGAGCACAACGCACCCCCTTCACACCGAGACTGAACACGGAGCACAATGCACCCCTTTCACACCGAGACTGAACACGGAGCACAACGCACCCCCTTCACACCGAGACTGAACACGGAGCACAACGCACCCCCTTCACACTGAGACTGAACACGGAGCACAATGCACCCCCTTCACACTGAGACTGAACACGGTGCACAAATGCACCCCCCTTCATCTTTTTCTTTCTTTTCTCTCTCTTTTCTTTTCCTGACAGTCTCATCTAGCCCAGTCTGCTCTTGATCTGATGCTCCTGCCTCAGCCTCCCAACTGCCAGGATTACAGGTGTGAGCTACCATCTCAGGCTAGGAAACTTAGAAAGCAAAAGCCTCTGCCCAACTCCATGTACACACAAAAGCAATCTTATTTAGCTTCTTTCCTACAACAAAATATCCAAATCCCTTGCTTTAAGTGGGTTAGAATGTTAACTGGAATTCTAGTACTGATAGTTTAAAAGTGGGAGAGTGGAGAGTCCAGTTTCAAAGCTCACTACAAAGCTGGAGCAATCAAAATAGACGGGCAGCACACATACCTATATGTGTAATTAAAAATAAATATTATAAACATGTTTAATTCACATCATATCTAATACCATAAAACTGTTAGATATAACAAGCTATATTAAGATAAATAAACTGAACTCATTAAGCGTAAGAACTTTTGTGCTTCAAATGATACCATAAAGAAAGTGAAAGGGGTTGGTGAGATGGCTCAGGGGGCAAAGATGCTTGCCTCCAGACACAACAGCATGAGTCCTATCCCAGGATCCACGTGGGGGAAGAGAAATGATTCCTGCAAGTTATCCTCAGACCTCCGCACGCATGCATGCCCCTAATAAAAAAGTGTAATTAAAAAGGAAGAAGAAAAGAAGGAAAGAAGGAAAGAAGGAAAGAAGGAAGGAAGGAAGGGAGGGAGGGAGGGAGGGAGGGAGGGAGGGAGGGAAGGAAGGAAGGAAGGGAGGGAGGGAGGGAGGGAGGGAGGGAGGGAGGGAAACTTCTAGGTGTGGTGGTACATACTTTTCACTGCAACACTAAGGAGGTAGAAGAGTTAGAGGCCAAATGGATGAGTCTATCTATTCCAAAAAAGAAAAGACAGAGAGGGGAGAGGGGAGAAGGGAGAGGGGAGGAGAAGGGAGGAGAGGGGAGCAGAGGGGAGAAGGGAGGGGAGAGGGGAGAGAGAAGGAAAGAGGAGGAGGAGGAGGAGGAGGAGGAGGAGGAGGAGGAGGAGGAGGAGGAAGAGAAGGGGCTTAGCAGGTAAAAGTTTACCACCTGTGTTCTCTGAGTTTGATCCCCAGGACCCACACAGAGGAAAGACAGACCAGTCTCCCACAAGCTGTCCTTTGACCTCCACCCACACCCATGGCAGCAGGGTATGCCTCCCAAAAGAAAAAAAAATGAAAAAAAATAAATAATAGAAAGGAAAGAAGGGGAGGGGGAAGGGGAGAAGAGGAGAAAGAAGGACAGTGGAGGGAAGGGAGGGGAAGGACAAGGGGAAGGGGAGCAAGCCTGCCAAGGTCACACAGGCCCGCTAGCCAACACTGGAGAGGGTGAGACTGGAGGAGCACTGTATGTCTGTAAGCGTGAGGCCAGCCAGGCTAGTAAACCAAGGTTGAGCTAAGATAAATACTGTCTCACCAAAACAAAACAACAGCGTCAGGGCATCCAATGCCCTCCTCTGGTCTCTGAGTACCACACACACAGTGCACATTCAGGCAAAAACGCTTACACAGAGAATAAAAATAAGCCTTTAGAATAAATTAATAAACTGGGTGTGGTGGTGCATAGCTTTAATCCTAGCATTTGGAAGGCAAAGGCAAGTGGATCTCTGTGAGTTCAAGTTCAGCTTGGTCTACATAGCAAGTTCTAGAACAGCCAGGGCTAAGTAGAGAGACCCTGCCTCAAAATAAATAAATAAACAGACAGACAGACATAAATAAAGTAGAAAAAAGGTTACAATATCTTACTTAAAGTCAATATTTTCAGCCTCTAATATTTAATTCTGGCTTGCTATTATTTAGTGCATTCTAAAATGTTTTATACTTACTTTAAATTTTTAGGGAATTGATTACACAGATAGATACACATTCTATTATCTCTTTAAAATGTTCTTAGTATATATTGACTGTATGAAGCAACAGGTTTCATTATGACCTTTCCCACATGCACAGAACTTACTTTAGTCATGTTAATTCCCCAGTGCCCTCTCCTGCGCCTTGTCCTGCCTCCCCGTCCCCTTACTCTTCCAAAGTGTAAACCTCCTAGTCAAAAGGACTTCAGCCTACCAGACAAGAGTGTGACTCATGGAGATTGGGCCACAGCTAAACTTGGATCAGTTTTCTGCTCTACACCAAAATGAGCTCTATTTACTTCGATCACCTTGCTCTACTCGTCTTTCCTGATAGTAAATATACATGCCTAGGAAACAAAGAAATTCATAAACACTCACACTATTCTCTACTACATCTTTCAACAACAACCACTGTGGATTCTTCTGGAAGTTTTCTTCTTTGTGTATCCACTTTTTCCAAAATGGTAGTCTGTGAGCAACTCTGCACCCTTCTTCATAGTGACCAGGAGCATTTCTCCACATACCACAGCCCCAGCACTGCACACACATCCTGCTTCATGCTGCGGCCAACTTTGCTCTCTGTGCTTATTTGCGGTCCTCTCCAGCATCTTGGGTTAGAAAACTCTTTCCCCGGAATGTGTTCTCACTACTTCCGCATGGTTTAACTCCTTCAACCTAGCAGCCTCTGGACATAGGCTCATGTATTGCTTAATACAGGGCACACTCTGGCCCTAAAATGATAAGTTGACTTTCTCATAGGGCAAACACCATCTTAAGTATTTGTGGAAACTAACGGTTCCATCTTCACTGGCTAACATCTCTGGCCAAATTCTGTTATGTAGAGCACAACCTTTATGTCCTGCAGGTACAGAACAGTGGTCCTTGTCACAGCAAGAATCCTTCGTCTGCATGTGTTTCCAGCAGCTGCTGTCTACATCCCAGAGGGAATGAAATGTTGCTGTGTTGGGTTGTTTTCTGCTTCATGTAACTTCTGTCTGTCTGCAGTTCTGACTTTCTCTGCCCCTAAAGAGATCTTGTATCTTTCAACAATGTCTGTTGGCTCCTTCCCGCCAATCCCATGACCATCCTGTGTGGTGCAAATGTCAGAGTTGAACTGCTGGGATACTTGTTAAAGGAACGTGAAAGAACGAACTCCTGCCCTCAGGTTAGAACTGCTTTTTGTGGTGAATCTCAGCTAACCTGTATGGTTGGGGTGGGGGTGAGGAAATAAGCCACAAGCATAATTTCCTCACAACAATTTTGAATTTTATTTTTAAACTATACAAGCAAGCCCTTAACATAAAAAAAAAACACCCTACTTTCAAATCATAAAGAAATATATGGAAAGTTTCTTTGCTACACTCTTCACAGATAACCACTGCAAACAGTGTGGCATACTATATATAGCCTTTCCTCATCTTCTCACTGTGAACTACAAATACTCTCAATGCAAAATTTATTTCATAAGTAAACTCAAAGAGAACTAACTCAAAGGCTTCTTTAAAAATGCAGTTGCCCAAATATTGTCTGTCTTATTGAGTGTCCCTCTACATTTAACACCTGGTGGTGTCGATCAGACATTTCTCCTCATATGTGCAATTATCTGTGTGCACATTAGTAGCTGTCACACTGAAAGAAGAGGCCAGACAGTAATCCTCTTCAGGTCTGGATGCAGCTCCCTTGCCATGGGTACCAGTCAGTTCCTCGCACTCTCTCCCAGTCCACCTCTGCTCTCACAGCACAGGTCCTTTCTGCTGGCATGGTCTTGCCCCTGCCAGGAAAGCTTGCAGAACAGGCCCCAGGCCAGCTTCCTCTTGCTCAGCTCACAAGTGGTCCACAGAAACACATTATCTCTCCTTTGCTGCAGTAACTCCAAGAATTTCACCTTACAGGTATATCCACATATATAAAAAAAAACCACATTTATTCAAGGGTATTCACTACAGTGTCATTTGAATTATTTTGAGAAGAAAATGCATGAAAGACTCATCAAAAGGACGTTAATTAAATGCCATAGCCTTATGTTGAACCATCTGACACTTTTTTTTTCTTGAGTGCTGGCAATCAAACCCAGGGCCTTCCACATGCTAGGTAAGGGATCTACCACTGAGCTATAGCCCTAAGCCCTGTTTCTGCTTTTTTACTGTAGCTTCAGATAGTTCAGCCTAGTACTTCCACCATATGACACAGTGAATCTATGCAATAGTATTTATCTATCCACTTGAGAGAGCTAGATTCTGTACTTTACACAAGGTATATGTTGAAGCCCTAGAAATAGGTCCCTGCCAAGCACTATAGTACACACCTTTAATCCCAGCATTTATGAGGCAGATGCAGGGGGATCTCTGCAGTGTCAGTTTAACCCAGGCTACAGAGTTGAAACTTTGTCTCAAAAGACAAAAAAAAAAAGCCAGGTAGTGGTGGCCCATGCCTTTAATAATCCCAGCACTTGGGAGGCAGAGGCAGGCAGATTTCTGAGTTCGAGGCCAGCCTAGATAGACTCCAGAGTAAAATCCAGGACAGCCAGGACTACACAGAGTAACCTTGTCTTAAAAAAACCAAAACCAAAACCAAAACCAAACCAAAAGAAAATGAAGGAAGGAAGAAAGGGAGGAAGGGAGCCCTTTAAAAGGTGGTCAGGTTAAAATGGAGTCAGAGTGCGCTGTAATCTATCTGGCTGTGCAGTTTCAGGAGATTAGGAAACAGACAACGCAGCAGAGGGACCATTCTGTAAAGACAGAAAAAGCCTAGCCTGCAAGCTAAGCGTTAGAGATGCATTCTGCCAACAGCTGGACGGTGCTGCTGGTCTAGAGCTGTGAGAAAAACAATTCCTGTTATTTAGGCCACACCGGCTATGGTATGTTGTTATGGTAGCCCTAGTAAACTAATATTAGTAAATATATAAAGCTGTTACCGACCTGTAGGACAGGAAGTACATACATATATCTTTATAAAAATACAGAACACCTTCTGAAGGACAGACTAAGAAGAATCACTGAATATATGTATAAACAAATTTAATTGTTTTAACATGCATATATTTCTACTGTAAAATACATATTTTTCTACATATTTTCTCAGGGTTCAAATTTGGTCTCAGTCAAATGTAACATTGTCATTGTTAAAGGGAGCTGGAGATGTGCTGTGCAGGACATGCACAAGACCCTGGGTTCACCCTAACACAAATAAGTAAAAATAAACAAAATAAAAAACTTCAAAAAAAAAAAAGCCACCCCAAAACAAATTAATTTAAAAAAATACCCCTAGCTGGGAGGCAGAGGCAGGCGGATTTCTGAGCTCGAGGCCAGCCTGGTCTACAAAGTGAGTTCCAGGACAGCCAGGGCTATACAGAGAAACCCTGTCTTGAAAAAACAAACAAACATACAAACAAAAAAAAAACAAACAAAAACAAAAAAAAAACAAAAAATACCCCTAATATCTCCTATTTTCGCCCCATTCCCTAATCCCTTTCTCCCAGAATTAAGGTAGTCACCATTATCTAACCTACCCTGTATTCTTCCACTGGACATCAATTTGACATAGAGTTTTCTGGGCTTTCTACAGAGTTATCTATATGTACTCAATGGAAATTTTCGTAAGAATGAAACCATGCTGTGCTTGACTCTGAAACACCTTTTACATTAAAATTTGTGACGGCCATCATGTACTTCCAGATGTCCATCACACATTTATCATTTTCTTTTAATAGCTAAAAGTCTTTATTACCCATTATAGCTGCATTAATAAATATATTTTATTCCCTCCCCTCTTTCCTACTGAAAATGATGCTGGAAAAAAACAATGTATAAAGTCCTTGTGGTGATAAGAATAAAAAATGTCCCCCATGGGCTCATATATTTGACCCCTTGGTCTCCAGTTGGTGGCGCTGTTGCGGACATTGTGGAATCCTTAGGAGGTGGAGCCTTGCTGGAGGGGTGGGCTTTGAGAGTTTGCAGCTTTGCCCTGCTTCCAGCTCCCAGCTGCTTCCTGCATGTGAATGGAAATGCGATCTCTCAGCTTCCTGTTGCTGCCAACTCAGGCACCACTATAAAACCTCCTGGAATTGTCAGCTAAAGTAAATGTTCTTCTGATACCTGAGTTCAATGCCTGGGTATGGTAGGAATGAATTAATCCTCAAAAGTTGTCCTTTGCCTCAGGTGTGTGTGTGTGTGTGTGTGTAAATACATTCATATGTTAAGGATCATTTACAGAGCTGGGTGTGATAGCATAAGCCTTTAATTGAAGTATGCTGGAGGCAGAAGCAGGTAAATCTCTATGAGTTCAAGGCCAGTCAGAGCTACAATGAAATGCTGTTTCAATAAATGACAAATAAATACACAAAAGCAAATAAAACATTTATATTTCTTCTGTAATTTCACTTTTTATGACATCAGTGTTTTCATTTCTTTTAAAAGATTTACTTATTCTGGGTGGTGGTGCATGCCTTTAAACCCAGCACTACAGAGACACAGGCTGGTGTTTTTCTGAATTTAAGGTCAGCCTAGCCTACACAGTGGGTTCTAAGACAGTCAGGGCTACAAGGAAAAAAACCTGTCTTGAAAAAACAAAAACGCCAGGTAGTAATGGGATCCCAGCACTTAGGAGGCAAAGGCAGGCGGGTTTCTTAGTTTGAGGCCAGCCTGGTCTACAGAGTGAGTGAGTTCCAGGACAGCCAGGGCTACACAGAGAAACTCTGTTTCAAAAAAAAAAAAAAAAAACAACAAACAAACAAACAAAAAACAAAAAAACCAAGCAAAAACGACAAAACAACTCACTTATTTTTATTTTATTTATGAGTGTTTTACCTTCAGGCACCACATATATGCAGTGCCTGTGGAGGCCAGGAGAAAGCCTGGAGTTCTGGAACTGAAGTTACAGATGCTTGTGAGCGGCCATGTGTGTGCTGGGAACTGACCTAGATCTTTGATGAGTTCAACTAGTGCTTTTTTTTTTTAATATTTATTTTATGTTTATATGAGTACACTGTTGCTGTCTTCAGATACACCAGAAGAGAGCATTAGATCCCATTACAGTTGGTTGTGAGCTACCATGTGGTTGCTGGGAATTGAACTCAAGACCTTTGAAAGAACAGCCAGTGCTCTTAACCGCTGAGCCATCTCTCCAGTCCCCTCCTCCCCACTTCTTTTCCAGACAAGGTTTCTCTGTGCAGTCCTGGAACTCACTCTGTAGACCATGCTGGCCTTGAACTCAGAAATCCACCTGCCTCAGCCTCCCAAGTGCTAGAATTAATCAACTAGTGCTCTTACCCATCTAGCAATCTCTCTGCACACCCTACAACACTAAAATAAAACTAAACAAATAAAACTCTCTCCATGTGAAGACACTTTTCACATTTTATTTTTGGTTCCCTTTTTGTTACTTTTGTTAACCATTTTTTTGAACTATGATTGGTAAATACGTCTTTTGAAATTTGTTATTTCATATAGCCACTGTACGTATTTTTGTTACATATGCAATGAGGATCTATTGTTAGCTTCATAGGAACAAAGTCAAGTCATAGTAAACATTTCAGACATAAACCGTCTGTAGTCTGAAACTGAGCTTTGTGTGGTAACAATGTTAGTATGCATTTCCTTTATTCCGCAGATGCCTGGCATGTGTATATTTCATTTCTCACCTTCCTGCATAGCTTTCTGTCTGACTAACCAAGTTAAAGAAGTGTCTCTCTACAATGGACAGGAGAATCTACTAGTCACACTGTACCTGCTGTTCCCTCACAGACTGGTCCCCACCCCCTTCCCTATTGTTTTAATGATGTAGCTAATGAAGTTTTTCTCTTTATTTCTCTCCATAGAGCTGTCTTTCTTTCTTTTTTTTTTTTTTTAATTAAAAATGTCCTTAATGCTGGGAGTGGTGGCACACACCTTTAATTCCAGCACTCGGGAGGCAGAGGCAGTCGGATCTCTTTGAGCTTAAGGTCAGAGTGGTCTAGAAATGAGTCCAGGACAGCCAGGGCTCTGTTACACAGAGAAACCCTGTTTCAAAAAAAACCAATTCAAATAAAGTCCTTAATAATTAAAAGACATATCAATGGGAGATCTGTTAGCTCTTCTCTCTATTTCATAAAATCCCCCCATTCTCACTTGGGCATATTTCTCTAAAGCTTGGCATTTGAGCTTTTTATACTTGGCTTTGGGACGTTTGGTAGATGGATTTATTTATTTATTTGTAGATAAAGCAATAGGGTCTCAGAATTAGAAGTGCTGTATCAATACATAACTGCCTTGTGTTGTTGGAGATTAATGCTAAAGGTAAGAATCATATTTAATACAGAGGAAAGCTGTTTTTCTGAGTATTTTCAATCAATGGTTGGTCAATTGTACAGGTGCAGAATATACAGACACAGAGACCAACTCTGAAATCTAAACAGACTTTCCTCCTATTAAAAAGCATCACCCAGACGGGCATGGTGGCGCACGCCTTTAATCCCAGCACTTGGGAGACAGAGGCAGGCGAATTTCTGAGTTCGAGGCCAGCCTGGTCTACAAAGTGAGTTCCAGGACAGCCAGGACTACACAGAGAAACCCTGTCTCGAAAAACCAAAAAATAAAATAAAATAAAATAAAAGTATCACCCAGGAGTTGGAGAGATGGCTCAGTGTTTAAGAGCATAGACTGTTCTTCCAGAAGTTCTCAGTTCAATTCCCAGTAACCACATGGTGACTCACAATCATCTGTAATGGGATCCGGTGCCCTCTTCTGGTGTGTCCAAAGAAAGAAACAGTGTGCTCATATATATAAAGTAAATAAATCTTTTTAAAAAATCAGCCAATCCTAATAGTGTCCCCTTAAATCTCAGAACTCAGGAAGCTGAGGCAGGACTGTGAGCCTAGCCTAGCCTGAGTTACAAAAACCTTCCAAGGCAACCAACCCATAATATACAACAGGAACCTGTCTCAAGAGGCTGGAGGGGGGCTTGGGAGTAATCGAACTGCTGCTCTTCCAGAGGACCTTTAATTCCCAGCACCCATATGGTGGCCCACACACAGCCCTTGGTAACTCCAGTTCCAGAGGATCGGAAACCTTCTTCTGGGCTCTCTAGGCACTAGAACACATATGTGGAGTGTATATGTCACACACAAACAAAACACCCGTGCACATAAGATAAATAATAAAATCTTAATTTTTTTTAAAGAAAAAGAACTTGTCTCAAAAGAGAAAACAATGGTATAGAGAGGACTTGTCCATTAAGGGCACGCACTACTCTTGGAGACCTAGGTTTGGCTCTCAGAACCATAGAATCATAACCAGAGATCTGCTGCTCCAGACCTGATACCTCTAGCCTTTGTAGGCACCTGAACTCACTCACATGCATATAGCCACACAAGAAACACATATATAAATACATAATTAAAAATTAATCTTAAACTGAGCCTATGATCTCCTTCCCTCCCATAATAAAAGTTTTAATACCCTGTACTACCCTACCCATCAGCTAACTGCCCAACGACTTCTGCTAGAGGCTCACTAAAACTGCCTGGAACTTTAGTAGTAAATGTGAGATCTCTCCTAGGTCTGTAGTCCATGGCCTCACATGACATAATTTCTCTTTGTCGTATGAGCAGGATTTGGGGAGATTCTTGCCTTGGGGAGTCAGTGGTAAGCCAGCTGCTGTCTGCACGACCTTGAAAGTTTACTTCCGAAAAACTGTCCTATTCTTATAGAAATCCATTGTTAATTTATAGTAATAGCAATTCCTCAAATATTTGAGGATATTTTGGGACAAAAAAATTCTTTATGTTATACTCAACTTAATTTCTCTAAGATCAATTTATCTGTTTGGCTTGGTCTTTTTTATTTATACTGTTGCTTTTCCTTAAGTATACAGTAATTCTTGGTTAAACAAACCAGTGACTAGTGTTTCCCAGCACAGCTGTTTTCAATTACAGCTGTGTGTATAAAGCATACTTCCCCTGGATATGGTGGAATACACCTGTAGTTTCCAAACTTGGGAGACTGAGACGAGAGACAGAATTTCCAAGCAGCCTGGAATACATAGTGAAACTCTATCTTTAAAAGCTCCCTAGCCAGTGCACCTCGGCTAAGAACCACTTTTAAAAAGATTTTGTATTGTGTATGTTTGTGTATACTGGTGCCACACGTGTGCAAGTGCCCACAGAGCCAGCAGAGAGAGTTGAGTCCCTTGGAGCTAGAGTTACAGGCAGTTGTGAGCTCTCTGGTGTGGGTGATGGGAAGCAAACTCAGATCCTCTGAAGAACAGCAAGTGCTCGTAACCACTGAGCCATCTCTTCAGCCCCAAGAACCACTGTTTAATATATGTGAAAAATCACTCCTTGCCATGAATGTGCACACTGACTACAGATACTTGAGCTATCAAAAGTATCCATGAGCAGAAGTCAGCAGCCAGGTGTGCCTCTGATGGAGAGAGCCACAATCACAGTGGAATTATAATTCATTCTCTAAGATGTGATAATGACGCTCTCCCTGGCTCTATAGAGCCCAGGCTGGACAGTGCCTCTAATTTATGCAGGTATGCTGCAGTAGATATTTCATTTCTGGTGTTGTGATAAAATGCCCTGACAATAGCAACTTAGGAAACAAAGCTTTAATGGGCTTTCAGTTCTTTCAATCTTACCACTGAGGGTAAGTTAAGACAGGAACTTGAAGCAGGTCACATCATCTCTATGAGCAAACAATTGTATTCTTGCTTGGATACTTGCTCTCTTAGCTTCCCCTCTTTGACTATTCAGGACCTTCTGCCTAGAGGATGATTAGTCTACAATGGTCTCAATCTCCCTTCACCAATTAACAATGAAACAGACTTCCACAGACAGGCCCACAGTACAGCATGATCTAAATAAGTCATCATATTAAGAGTTTCTTGCCGAGCGTGGTGGCACATGCCTTTAATCCCAGCACTCGGGAGGCAGAGGCAGGCAGATTTCTGAGTTCGAGGCCAGCCTGGTCTACAAAGTGAGTTCCAGGACAGCCAGGCTATACAGAGAAACCCTGTCTCGAAAAACCAAAAAAAAAAAAAAAAAAAAAAAAAAAAGAGTTTCTTCCTGGGGATTCTAATTTGGGTCAAGTTGACAAAACTAACCAGCATAGTATCCTACCAGGTACTAGTAACCAGCATAGTATCCTACCAGGTACTAGTAACCAGCATAGTATTCTATCAGGTACTAATAACCAGCATAGTATCCTACCAGGCACTAGTAACCAGCATAGTATTCAGTATTCTACCCAGTACTAGGACTGCTGCTTACAAGTCTGGTAATCCACAGTACCTAGGTACTTTCTCAGCATCCTGAATTCACTCTAAATTTTCATCCAAGTTTTTCCATAATTAATTTGAGAAAACTCAACTTGAAGCATGAATGGCAAGATTTAGCATTAGTTTGAATCCACTAGTGTTGTAATTTTCAAAAATTCCAAACATTTTCAATCTGCAAAAAATAGCTGCCCCAGGGTTTGAGCTCTAAGTTATATCCTTATCGCCTCATCTAACTAGCACTTTTCTTATTATACAAATAAATATATATTTATAATAAATTATTCAGATAATACTTAAGATTTAAGTTATAAAAATATTATCTTAGCTGGGCGGTGGTGGCACACTCCTTTAATCCCAGCACTTGGGAGGCAGAGGCAGATGGATTTCTGAGTTCAAGGCCAGCCTGGTCTACAAAGTGAGTTCCAGGACAGCCAGGGCTATACAGAGAAAACCTGTCTCGAAAAAACCAAATATATATATTTTTTATCTTCATTAATTTTCCCCTCAAAATTCCTGAAACACTTCAAGTAATGTTGCATTTTTGCTTTCTATGCCCTGTTCAAACAGTGAATTAATTTTTCTCTCAGAGAAAAGATTGTCTTAGTTACAGTTTTATTGTTGTGAAGAGACACTCTGACAAAGGCACCTCTTATAAATAAGGCAGATCTTTACTTAGGGCTGGCTTACAGTTCCAGAGGTTTAGTCCATTATCGTCATGGTGAGAAGCATGGTAGCAATCAGGCAGACATGGCTGGAAGAGCCAAGGGGTCAACATCTAGATCCAAAGTCAGCAAGGTGGAGACTGGAGTTCCACCCTGGGAGCTTAAGCACTTGACACACTTCCTCCAACAAGGTCATACTTACTCAAAAAAGGCCACACCTCCTAATAGTGCCACTCCCTGTGGGCCAAGCTTTCAAACACATGAGTCTATAGGGGCCAAACCTATTCAACCACCACACTATCTAAATATATTTTTTAGAATTCTATAAGAAATGTATTCAACCATATATATATAGCTCCCTTTCAATTTTCAACCATTAGTTTACATCAATATGGGGTATAGGTATCTTATATGCTGAGTCACAATTCAATGCTAAAGTTATTTTATTGCTCAAATTGCTCAAGCTTTGGCTATTGCACTCTATACACAAAAACCAAGAAAACAAATGGCTGGGGTGATAGCTCAGCCAATAAAGCCAAAGAGGACCTGGGTTCAGTTCCCAGCACCGCCCGCCCGCCCGCCCACCCACACACTCTCTCTCTCTCTCTCTCTCTCTCTCTCTCTCTCACACACACACACACACACACACACACACACACACACACACAACCTTAGCCCTGGAGAGATAGCAGCAAGTCGAACTTCAGGTTTGGGGAGAGACCCTATCTCAAAAACAAACAAACAAGCAAATAAACAACACTGAAGCACAACCAAGGATGACGCCCCATGTCATTCTTGACCTTTTAGATGCACACACATATATGTGCTCATGTGTGTGCATACAAACACACACAGGAAAAAGAGAAAAAACAAAACAAAACAAAAAATAGCTCCTAAAATGGTTCTGGGCCATAATCGCTGTATTCACTAATACAACTGCTACCATGTATCCTCGATGTATCCTTTACCCACATCAGTGAGTGATCCTAAGGTACTGGGAAAACAGCCTTTGATGTCAGACTCAGCATTCAGCTTTGAAGTACTCATCAGACTCAGCATCCTCAGGCATCCTCAGAGTATCAGCAGCCAAAGAAGACTCGAGGGACCAGTTAGTGGATGTAGCAAAACACCCACTTCACAGCAGGAGCTCAGTAAGTTAGCTACCTTCCCCCTCCTCCCAGCTGCGTGAGAGCCAGGTGTGAGCTGGTGCACTGGACAGTTTCCATGCCCATGGATCTTTTCTCTCTCTAGAACTTCCCAGAGCTAATTCTCCTTTACCAGCTCTTCCCTCAGCAGCAATTTATTGCTTCCACCACATTTGACTTTTTGCTTCCAAAATGTAAAGAGAGTCTTCATATTCAACAAGAAATCTGCTTTTTCTGTGTATCTTTTCACTTTGCCACTCCGTCCCGGCTAATCCTTCCTGGTTTAGGACTTACCATTAGACTGCTCAAACCAATGGAAAGACTTCTTGGCGGCCAGGGTCTAACACCATCAAATCAAAGATCTTCCTGAAGTTTCACCCCTTGTGTTGGTCTTACTCTTTTCTTACTTATGTGTGCCCCCTACCCCCAACTTAGGAATTCTTGCTTCTTTCTCATTTGAGTTCCCATTTTCATTACTCTCTTCCCTTTTATGTCCCCCCCCCCCCCCCCGGTTAAAAACATATATATAACTCCCTTTCAATTTTCATGCTGCTTTGCATCTGTGGATAGGTAAAGTTCTCATTAAAACATTCGGAACAAATAAAGAAGTTATTTGGAACATACTAAACTTCCTCAGCTTGTAAAACATCTACTTTATCCCAAGTCTTCATTTTATCAATTAATCTGGCTCTAATCTCAAACAAACTCAGACCTCTTTACCAAATGCTATTATTTTTATCCCACTTATGTTTCCCTGTTCATTACCATGTTAGCTTAGGCCCCTTTTACACCTCTGGCTCTGAATCGTCTTCCCATTCTTCATGGGTTTTACACCCACCCCAACATTCCACTGATCTTCTCCTCCAATTCACCAAATTCTGTCATGTTCTTCATGCTCTAGAACTTACAGCAGCATCCAGAGTTCCATATCCATGAATTCAGCCATTTTTGTTTGTTTGTTTGTTTTTGGCTTTTTGAGACAGGATTTCTTTGTGTAGCCTTGGCTGTTCTGGAACTTGGTCTATAGACAAGGCTGCCCTCGAACTCCCTAGTGATGGGATTAAAGGCATGTGTCACCACACTGCAAATCCAACCAAAAATATTGGGAGAACTTTTTAGCTACCCTGAGTATTTACACATGCTTTCCCCTTGTGACACTTTCTAAAGTACATATAGTATGGGCCTCTGTGGTACTGTGCATGATCTCAGCACTTGAGACACTCAGGCAGGAGCATAAAAATGTGAGGATAGTCTGGGCTATATAGTACAATCTTGCTCACAAAATAAAACCTCAAAAGCACTACAGTATTAACAGATGTATCCATGCACTGCATAGTGATGTTTACTTCCTCACAGCCTACAAGTCCAACAGGGCTCCCCTAACACTGTAAAGGAGTTGAAGAGTCCTATTACTTCATATGTACTGTGCCCTTTCTTTCTTTCTTTCTTTCTTTCTTTCTTTCTTTCTTTCTTTTAAAGATTTATTTATTATTATATCTAAATACACTGTAGCTGTCTTCAGATGCACCAGAAGAGGGTATCAGATCTCATTATGGATGTTTGTGAGCCACCATGTGGTTGCTGGGATTTGAACTCAGGACCTTCAGAAGAGCAGTCGGTGCTCTTAACCACTGAGCCATCTCTCCAGCCCACTGTATCTTTTCTATGCCTGTATATGTTTATACATTTATTTATACACATAAGCAACACCATATTATGATTGTCTATAATATCTATGACAATAATGTGGCAGATAAGTTTGTAGCCTGGAAGAACAGACTTTGGCATAAGACTTCCATATATCTAGGCTCACAAGCATACACTATATGATGTCTACATGATAATGAAACTACATTTTCACATTTCTCAGACTGTATCTCATCCTTACAATGTATGACTGAATTTATACAGCATTTAAGTTATATGATATATTACAAATAGTCTATAAGCAATTTAAAGTATATAGGAAATGTGTATAGGTTATGCAAACACTATGCCACTGTGCACAGTGACATTTTGAAGATGTATTTAATTTTTTTCAGTTACGTGTATATGTGCCATAGGGTATGTATATCTGACTGCAGGTGTTCCAGAAGGACTGAGGTGTCAGATTTCCTAGAACTGGAGTTACAAGTGGTTGTGATCCATTGCACATGGGTGCTAAGAACCAAATTTGGGTCTTCTGTGAAAATAGTATGTAGTCTTAACCATGGAGCCATCTGCCCAGCCCTCTAAAGGATACTTTTATATTTTAAAGTTTTTATACCTGTGGAGGGACCCTGGAAAAAATATTCTACAGAATACCAAAAGACACTGTACCCTTGCCCAGCAACTATTGTATCATGTCTAAAATCTGAGTCCTGACTTTCAGTCTCACCCACCCACATCTACCTGAGAAAACACATGGAGCATGGACAGCTAGCTGGTTTACTCTCCCTCCTATCCAACTCAGATAGCCAAGCTCCCTTTGTTCTTGTAAACTCACTTCTTCTAGGTTCTCGTTCTTTTTCTACTGGAATGAGCTTTTGACCTTTCTCTGCTTGTCCAGCTCCTACCTGTCCTTCAAAGACCAAGGCAAGTCCGTCCCCATTACAAGCTTCCTAGCATTTCTAGCTAACACCAACTCTCTTCCTATACTCTGGACCCCACCACTGTCACCACTTGGTAACCTGTTACATCATACGCTTTTCTTTCCTTGATAATTTACTCTCCCCTACCCTACTGGTGCTTTTTCATGAAAATACAACCTTACTCATGTTTCTCCATTTGAAAGACTTCAATGATTTCTTTTCTGGACCTATTAACTTCTTTCTCTAACCATCAGACTTCTTAAAGAACTAATTTACACTTACTATTCCCTCTTCCTTATTTCCATTCACTCTTCAGACAGCTAAAGCTGACTTTCATTCCAAAAACTGCATACAGCAGGCTCACCAAAGGCTTCCACACTGTCAAACACAGACCATCTGTAGAAAATACCTGCAGCTCTGGCTGTCTGGCAGCAATAGCCTGCACCTCCTTTGAAGAGCTCCTCCACCCCACTCTTCAAACAGGACTTCAAACATGGGCTGACATCAGAGGTGTGGCACAGAGCTAATATAATAGCTAAGGCTCCCTGCACAAGAAGGAAAGCTGGCTGGGGCTGACCTCTGGCGTGGCATTTCCTCACCTTCTCCAGGCTTCACTCTGAACACTCTTCTAGCTCTGTACACATCCATGACTCTCCATTTTCTGCTTACCTGGGCCTAAGTCAAATTCTGTTGCTAATAACTCAAAAGAATTTAGTCCTGCATGTTGTGCAGAAATAGAACTGGTACCTGTCACGGGATGCCATCTTTTGTTTTTCTTCTCTATGGCTTCTGCTGCTTAAGAAATGACAGCAGCTAATGTGAGAATTCTTTCACCAGGGATCCCAGGATAGCTTTAGTAATTGGGAAGAAAAGATATCCGGGATTCCTCAACCAGCTACATAATAAGCAAAAGAAAATAAGGGGTCTTTCCTAGTTTTTCTTCCTCTTCCCCCCACCCTCCTCCCCCCCCTCCTCCTCTCATAGCTTATAGTCTGGCAGTCAGTGAATGGGGTAGGAGTCCCTTAGTTACCTGCTGTGGGTGCTCCCCAGTCTTCCCCAAATGTTCTTACGAGCTGAGTTCAGTATTTACTATTTCTACATTCTTCTTAGCACCTATGGCGTTGGGCAAATGCAAGTATTCAATAAATACTTGATGAGCTGAATTAAAAACACAGTATTAGCACATTAATAGGAGCAACTTATCAAGCCCTACTGATCTAATTAAAAGATCTGGCCTTCTGAAGTAGCACAATTGTACCCACATGGAAAATCTAATGAGAAAAAGAAAAATTATCCAATTGAACAGTTAACAGTTTTCCTATTAGTAAGGGTTTCACAAATATTTTATGAATAACAAGCTCAAAGAAAAATGCTTAAGGTGTATACACATGCATATATGGAAGAATACACATTTAAGGCATCTAAATCCATAAAGACAAAATGTAGTTTTGGCAAAGCCAATTAATATCAAATCAACTTTTGTTAAAGATATGTTTAATATCCTATGTATAATAAAGTATGGCAGTCACATTTAACACAGTTTTTTTTTTTTTTTTCAGTGTCTGTTAGTGACAAATTCAGTATTAGCGGACACAGTTCCTATGGTTGGAGTGTTCTAGCTCTGTAATACTTCAATAGTATCTAGAAATACAATGAAGATCATGCCCTTGAACATAGAGGCCCTGAAGGCTAGCAGTCAGATAAACACATACCTGTGGCTATGTGATAAGTACTAACATGTAAGTCTAGGGACTACAAAAAAAGAAAATAATCAACCTGCTGAAAAAAAAAAACAGGTAAATATATGAAAATACTTTGAAAGCAAGGCATGGTGGACAGCTAGAAGTCCAGCATTTGGAAGAAGACACAAGCGGATCTCAAGAACTTGAGACTAGCCTGGTCTACATATGGAGTTCCAAGATATACTGTCTTACACAACAACAGTAACACTTCACAAAGGAACTCAATACTAGTTATGGGATGAGGACACTCCTAAGCCATAGTAGGAATCAAACCCAAACCCATGGTTGGAATGAGCTCAAGAAAATTCTAAACCACAGGAACAAAACACTCTTTGCCACTGAATTGTAAAAGAAAAACAAAAACAAACAAACAAACAAAAAACCCTATGTGTTGAATTAACCCACACTATCAGTACAAAGGGAGTTTTTGGGTTTTTTTTTTTAGGTTTTTGGAGACAGGGTTTCTCTGTGTAGCCTGGCTGTCCTGGAACTCACTTTGTAGACCAGGCTGGCCTCAAACTCAGAAATCCGCCTGCCTCAGCCTTCCGAGTGCTGGGATTAAAGACGTGCGCCACCATGGCCGGCTCAAAGAGAGTTTTTTAAACAACATGTAGTTTGAAAGTTCAATGAGAGCTTATCACAAAAACACGCTGAGGTATAGGAGCCACTTTTCCTAGATTAGCTACCACCCCTCATAAGACACTTCTCTTTAAAGCAAATGGAGACCATCACAAAAGCAAAACAACAAACAAACAAACAAACCAAAAAAACCCCACCACAACAGGACACAATGCAGAGATCAACCGATTATGGGGAGCCCAGCCCCAGCAGGTGCATCTCCACCACAGTTCCTGCATCTGTGGTCTGGAAACATCATGGAAGAGGGGTAGGAAGGATCATAAGAACCAGAATATCAGCAGATGGCAGTGAAATGGTCTCTCTTAGAAATGGCTGCAAAACCCAGATCAGAACAATGGTGATCTCAATGGACATGCTAATGTGGAAGGAAGAAAATCTCATCATGTTCCCATCCCTATACAAAAAAAATTACAGCAACTAATGATCATTGGGAGAATTAGCCTCATCTAGGATAACCCCTCCCCCAACCCCAAACTGATTGTCCAATTCAAAGTTGTCAAACTTGACCTGTCTCCGGTGAGGCTTTGCCAGTGCCTGGCAAATACAGAAGTGGATGCTCACAGTCAGCTATTGGATGGAACACAGGGCCCCCAATGGAGGAGCTAGAGAAAGTACCCAAAGAGCTGAAGGGATCTGCAACCCTATAGGTGAAACAACAATATGAACTAACCAGTACCCCCAGAACTCGTGTCTCTAGCTACATATGTAGCAGAAGGTGCCCTAGTTGGCCATCATTGGGAAGAGAGGCCCCTTGGTCTAGCAAACTTTATATGCCTCAGTACAGGGGAACGCCAGGGCCAGGAAGTGGTAGTAAGTGGGTAGGGGAGCAGGGCAGGGGAGGGGGTATAGGAGACATTTGGGATAGCATTTGAAATGTAAATGAAGACAATATCTAATAAAAAAAATCAAACTTGAAACTATATAAGAACCACCAACAAAAATAGACTCATCTGGGTGGTGGTGGCACACACCTTTAATCCCAGCACTTGGAAGGCAGAGGCAGATGGATCTTTGAGATCAAGGCTAGCCTGGTCTACCCATGGAATTCCAGGGCAGCCAAAGATACACAGAGAAACTCTGTCTCGAAAAACAAAACAAAACAAAACAAAACAAAATTTGTTGTTGGCTTGGTAAGATGGCTCACCAAGTACTTGCTGCCAAGCCTGCCAAGTTGAGTCCAATCCCACACAGCAGAAAACTGTCTCTCAAGTTGTCCTCTGACCCCGCATCTATATACTGCAAATGCAGACCCACCCCCCCTCTCAATAATGTAATTTTTAAAATCTAAAACTATTCTTGGTGTGAGGTATGAGGGCACACATCTGTAATTCCAGCACTTGGGAGATAAAAGCCTGAGGATCGCTACAAATTCAAAGTCAGCCTAGGAGCAACGAGAGATCCTTTATCACACACACACACACACACACACACACTCACGGTATATGTGCACTTACATACCAAAGATTTCATATTTAAGGGATCTGTCACTACAATTACTTGATATAGAGGAGAAACACCCAAGTTAGCAACAGCAGGGATCTAAATTGCATTATCTGAGTGGGGTCCAAAGGTTCACATGGAAGGTTGTGGGGCAAAAGTTGAATACACAACTTAAGGCTTGCCAAGGAAAACCCTGGAATACAAGCAGAACAGCCTGGACATTGTACCAAGCTTAAGGTAATTTTCAGCCCTGGCTGCTGAGCAGAATAGCCTGGAGAGTTTTAAGAGGTATACCACAGCCTGCCTCCCTCCAGATCAAAGGTAAAGTCTGGGAAGGTGACTGTAACAAACAATCCAGTTAAGAAACCATTGGGCTTGACCACAGGAAGGAACAGCGTGAGATAACATTAAGACCTGGCTTTACTGCCAGGGGTTCCAAGCTTGCTATCTGTGGAAGCTTCTCTTCTAGCTGGAGTTAAACAGTGCGTGCATGTGCATGTGCAAGTGTGTGTGCGCGCGCACATGTGTGTGTTTCATACAAAACTAGCTCACTGTAAAATCTTTTTTAAAAAAACTTCTGTGATGTTCTATAGACGACTAGGGTAGAAAATAACTATTCTAGGTGGCCCTTACCACACTGAATGGAAATGCTTTTGTATCAAAAGAGTTCTACATTTCATCAATGCACAGACTACTACAATCACCAAACTACTAAAGCTAATCTATACAAAAGTCATAATGTTTAGACTACTGCCCAACCTTTTGACATTGTGACACAAACTTGTCTTTACAAGGTTCACTCTCTGGAACCATACAATGAAATTAAGAAAGGAAAAAAAGAAACCCTCAAGGGATTGGATATGTTTTCAATTTTGGGTTGGACCACTTTTATGTTCATTCTGGGTCACAAGTGGCTGTTGGCCTTTGGCATGCTTCTTGATACAGCTTTCATTCACAACTCTTGGCTTCTCAATGAATCTTCCTCAGTTTGCAACAAATACGTTGTGTATTTCCCAAGCAAATGGAAACATAGTATCCATACAGCAAGTCAAGTGTTCTGAGGGAAAGGAAAAGGTCACCGAGGAAACTGTCGGCCCTGCAAAGAGCAGATCTGACTGGCCATGGGGAAAAGCTACTGCAGGGTCCACTTACTCATCAAAGTTTCCTTTAAGACTCTGCCACTGTTACCCATAAAGTCGGCCAGACCTATCATGTTTGTTAATTCACTCAACTTAGTGGTAAAATGTTATCTGAACATTAGTTGGTTTTGGCAGTTAGTTTTTTGTGGTCTCTTATCTACAGATGAGGTCAATAAAAGCAAAAAAGACCCCACAGAGAGAAGAGAACTCTATCCCCAAAATGCCCAACCTCAGCCAAGCGTCCAGAAACCTCATGCTTGTTCAGGAAATTTGAAATCGGACAAGAATGCCATTCGCATGGACCAGTGCTATTCAGAAGCAAAAAGATGGGCTTCTAAAAAGAAAACGTCAGCCTAACTCTCCGACACAGAGGTGAAAGTTACAAAAGCAAGCAGCGAGTTTGACGAGTGGATCAGAAGGAAAGTCAGAAGACAAGTAAAGAGATGGAAGGGATGGCAAAAGGTGAAGGAGGCTAGCAAAGGCCACCCGGTGGGGACCTGGCTGCCCAGCTCTTTATGCACCCAGGACAGCATGGGGCCTCTGTCCGCCGGCGCGCACCGGGAGCAGGGCGAGCTCCCTCAGGCCTGGCACCCAGGGTGCGAGCATGCCGGAGTGAAGAGAGCGATCGCCCCGGGATAGGTGGGGAGTTCTGGGGACCCCAGGAACGAGGGGCACTCAGCCTAGCCCTCACCTCCCGCGGCTAGGAGGGGGTGGGTGGAGCTGAGCCCGGGGCCGCCCCCCGGAGCCGCCCCCGCAGCCGCGGTCCCGGCTGTCAGCGCCCCC
The DNA here is from genome assembly GCF_000001635.26 of Mus musculus. Lineage (NCBI taxonomy): Eukaryota > Metazoa > Chordata > Mammalia > Rodentia > Muridae > Mus > Mus musculus. The sequence goes on along the minus strand of NC_000082.6, from coordinate 44,173,526 downwards.
TCCCGCGGCCACTCACCCGCCGGTGACGCGCTCCGGGCCACGGCGGCGGCGACCCCCGCCTGGGTCATGGTCCCAGGAGCGGAAGGCAGCGGTGTCTGGCCGTCTAGGCGAGCCTCTGGGTCCGCGGCCGCCCCCTGCTTCTGCGGGGCTGGGGGAGCGCGGGCCCGGGCCCTCCTCTCCCCCCGCCCCCGCCGCCTCTCCTCGCGGCCACCGCCGCCGCAGCGAGCCCGAGCCCTCGAGGCCGGAGACCCGGCGGCAGCACGGCCTCAACTTTCCCAGCCCCCCTCCCCCCGCCCCTCCCGCCCCTCCCGCGGCCGCCGCTCGGCACGCGCACAGCCTAGCCTGGATGCGCCTCGCTCCCGCCCCGACCAACCGGCCGGCCAATCCGGTGCTGGGGAGGCTGCCACCGTGGCCAGTCAGAAGCCGGGATTCCGCTGCGCTAGGCTGGAGGGCGGGAGGAGAAGGAGGGAAAAGCTAGGAGGGAACAGGCCTCGGGCGGCCCAATGACCAAGGCCGGGGGGCGGAGGTGTGCAAGTTGGGTTGAAAGAACAGGAAATATTCTTAAAGGTAGAGTGACAGGCAGAAAGGAAAGCCAGTAGGTGGATGAGAAAGAGGTGGGCCTGGTTCCTTAAAGGGGACGCTTTGAGAAGCTAGGAAAAAAAAAAAAAAAAAGAGGTTTTTAAGAAACTTCCTCGCACCCTGTTCTGTATTATGCTTATGGCAGCTTTCAATGCAAGCGTAGAAATGAAAAAAACTGAAGAGGAGGAGAGTGGCAAAAGATAGACAAGTACCTTTAGCCTGGAGGGTTAGAAGGTGGTAAATGAAGGTGGAAAATCCAGTCCTATGTGACTTCCCTCAGTGCACTATCTTTGGATATTGGAGACTGCAGGAATTCGTATACGGTGGACTCTTGACGTCCTTTATTTGCACGAAGCCCGTTTTCAGAAAGGTTCTGCAGTCCCCTGCTAAGGAAGTGAGTGCGTGGCTTTGGGGGATGGGATTGGAACCTTAAATTTAGGCTACTAGACACCCTTATTTAGGACCGGAGACCTCAGCGTCCTCTAAAGTGCCTTTGGAGCTCTTGAACTATCCAGCTATCTTTTTCTAGTTTTGTTTCATTTCACAAGCCCGCCTCCCCGAGACAGGTGTCTGATTCTCCACCTAGTGGTGGTGAAAGATTTATGAGCTTTTCACAACCAGATATAGCCAATTGGACTGGAACGCAGGGCATAATAGAAATACTACTTGAACCTATGTACAGTAGAAACAGACCTTGCATTGAGAAAAAGGTTAACAGTAACCCCGTTTTATGTTTCCTCCGCACTTTGAAAATCTGTGATAAAATAGGCCCTTACTGTTACTTCAAATTTGGTGCTAATAGGCAGTTTGATTTCTTTTTCACTTCCTTGTCCCATCTGGGCCAGGCCAGTGAGTTTTTTTGTTGTTGTTGCTGTTTTTCGAGACAGGGTTCTCTGTGTAGCCCTGGCTGTCCTGGAACTCACTTTGTAGACCAGGCTGGCCTTGAACTCAGAAATCCGCCTGCCTCTGCTTCCCAAGTGCTGGGATTAAAGGCTTGCACCACCACCCACCGCCCAGCTTGCTAGTGAGTTTTAATTAACTTTTGAATACGTTTGTCATTCCCTAGTCCCTAGCAGCAGAGACCTTAGGATCAGATCTGTAATAGTAATACTAATAATACATCCATGAATCTATAATGTTAATATATGTCCAGCTACACGAAATCATTTCGATGTCAGTATAAATATAAGGTTTTATGGGTAACACATATCAAATCCGGGCTACACGTAACTTCCTGAACTATAATAAATTAATTCTAATTTAAAATAAAAAAAAAATTTGGCCAGGCAGTGGTGGCACATGCCTGTAATCCCAGCACTTGGAGGCAGAGGCAGGCAGATTTCTGAGTTCTAGGCCAGCCTGGTCTACAGAGTGAGTTCCAGGACAGCCAGGACCGCACAGAGAAACCCTGTCTCAAAAAAAACAAAAAACAAAAAAACAAAACAAAAAAAACCCCTATATATATATATATTGGAATTTTGTTGTTTGAGACAGAATCTCAGTGTGTAGACTAGGCTGGCTTTGAACTCATAGAGATCCAGCTGCCTCTGCATCCTGAGTATGAGTGATGGAATTCATAGTGTGCACACCAAATCCAGATGCAAAACAAAGTTTTGACAATTTAGAAAACAGAATTTAAAGGGTTTTGAATCATTATTAATATTTTTGACATGATTTCAAAATAGAAAAAAAGCCAGGTGGTAGGCCTTTAATCCCAGCACTCAGGAGACAAAGGCAAGCAGATCTCTGTGAGTTCCACTCTAGCCTGGTCTACTACATGAGTTCCAGGACAGCTAGGGGTACACAAAGGAACCGTGTCTTGAAAACAAATAATTATTCAAACAATCAAACAAACAAAACAAAAACTCAAGTATTTCTTGAGAAAGCTCAGAATATTAACTTTTACTCTTTTCTTTTTTTTCTGAGATAGAGTTTCTCTGTGTAGCCCTGGCTGTCCTGGAACTCACTCTGTAGACCAGGCTGGCCTCAAACTCAGAAATTCGCCTGCCTCTGCCTCCCAAGTGCTGGGATTAAAGGCATGCGTCACCACTGCCCAGCTAAATTTTAGTTTTAATCCTCATTTCCTGATTGAAGTCCAGATCTCAAGCTAGTGAGACAGCATGGTGGCTCAGAGTAAAGGTGCTATCTGCCAACAAGCCTGGTGACCTGGCTTTAAACTCCAGAGCCTACATGGTAGAAGCAGAGAGGGAACTCCAAGAAGACCGCTCGCCTCCATATGTGCGCTGTGCATGAGCACAAACACACACACACACATAGAAATAAATGAAACATGAGAAAACAAAGTTCAAATCTCAACTAAGGAGCCGGGCAGTGGTGGTGCATGCCTGTAATCCCAGCATTTGGGAGGCAGAGGCAGGCAGATTTCTGAGTGCGAGGCCAGCCTGGTCTACAGAGTGAGTTCCAGGACAGCCAGGGCTACACAGAGAAACCCTGTCTCAAAAAAACAACAAGACAACTCAACTCTGAGTCTTTTCCCAGCTTTATTCAACATCACTTAGTAGATTGAGATGATACCTACGTATAGCTGCTGTGTGCTTCTTAGTGTCTGTATTGGTAATAACCTACAGTATCTGCCTGAAACTAGTCATTCTACAGGTCAGACCCCTCAGAGTCTGATTTTCACCCACTTACTTGAGGCTCCTGGAGGGCACAGAAAGATTTGCATGTTTATTTGCACCCTCAGATCCATTTCCTGAAAGGAACCTTCTGACATGGGTTGAAGACTGAATGTCAGCAGCAGCTCCGAGTAGAAGCAGCTCCAGGCTCAGCTCCACCTACTCCCTCCTTGCTCAGAAGGGCAATCATTTAAACAAATGCGTCTCTTTCCAGTGCCAGCCGTCTTCCACGGCCCACATTCTCTGCTACCAGGATCACTGAGTCTTGACCTGTGATCATGTGTAATCAGAGTTCAACTGCTACACTGAGTTGCACAGATAGGTTTCTACTTCAGACCTTTGCCTGCAACCACACACACTCAACAAACTTGCTTCTGTAACCTTCATAGTTAGGCCTTCCATCTTATTTTAGAAGCCTGTCTTTGGCTTTATGAATAGGATTGGTTCAAGTGTTTATTTCCATGATTCCAGAAAAAATATCTCACTTTTCCCAGAGCTTGTAATTTTTATTTTGGGTTCTTAACAGCCAATTAGAGGTCCAGATAAGCCCACGTCATCACCAACAATGAACTGTTCCGTCTCACTACATACTTAGGTCACTAAGACATTAAACTAGTGACCTTCCTACTTCAACCTCCCTAGTGTGCTGGGATTGCAGATGTTACTAATGTACACTTTTTCTAACAACTAAGTGTTGAGCATATTTCCATATATACTTTTTAAAGCATGGCTCACTGATGTGTAAAAGTTCTTTATATGTTGTACTAGGGTTCTGAGCCATTGTGTGATTTCGGTTTTGCCTTTTCTAAGAGTGACTCATATTTACTAACCTGTTTTGTCCATATAACCACCCTGCAATAAGCTGTTGTCAACACAAGTCAGGGTCCAAGAAAGCAATCACCAGCAAAGGTCACAATGGGGATGGCATTTCCCCGTGTCGTCTTAGTCCATCTTTTCACAGATTTATTATGAAACTCTCAGTCTAATTATGCCATTGCTCTATCTGTTCTCCAGAAATAAAGGGGTGAGATCTGAATTTTAGCCAGTTAAGTCCTTGATGCAACTGAAACATATATCTTTTCATTTAGAAATCCACTCTTCCAATGTCAGTATAAAGCTTTATTGTTCTAGAAGCCCTTCGAGCTATCTTTGAACTTGTTCTTGAAATACCCGTTTCACCAGGTTATAAGTCTTAGGCCAAGATTTTCTGAAAAGACCTATAATATATGCATGTTAACTTCTATTTGAAAGCAAACCCACTACACCAACCCCCTCTTTTCTCAGTCTCAAGGGTACTGAAGTTTGTTACCTCATGGGTTGAATGCCATTTTTTTTTATATCATAAAACAGAAAGTCCATAGAGTTTTGTGTTTCTTAAGGATGTCTTTAAAAGCACTGCTGAATCCTGCATGGTGGTGGTACATGGCTTTAATCTAAATACTCAGCAAGCAGGCAGATGGAAAATACTAACACTTAAGTCTATCTTACAGATTGCAACTGGAACATGCCTGTGGTACTATATCTAAAAGCAAGCTTTACTAGTACAAGGTCACACAGACTTTTGACTTCTAGATATTTTTACTGTTATGCTTTCCTTTAGGTCCAAGTGACATTTTAACAATTGTTTTGTTTTAGAGACAGGGTCTATGTAGTCCTGGCTGTCTTAGAGTCCTGCCACACCCACTCCACCACCTGGCTTTCATTCCTTCCTTAATGACTTCTCACTGTTGTCTAGGTTGGTGGTGCTCAGTTATGAGTATCTAGGACTACCGAGGACCGAGTCATTATGCTTTTAAGGTTTTTGTCTTGTTTTTGTATATGGTGAAGATACTTGGGTATTGGCAAATTTTCCATACATTGCTGATATACTTTCTTGTGTTTTGACAAAGTACTCATGCAAATGTAGGTATAATTCTATCCTAATTCTGTAGCACTAGCTGGGTTGTCGACATTGACATCTCCAAAACCACCAGCAGCGTCTTCTGTTCAATCCCATCATCTGCAGATGAAACTGCTCCACTTCTTCCTTTCCACGCTCCACCTTTCCCTTCCTTTCCACGCTCCACCTTTCCCTTCCTTTCCACGCTCCACGCTCCACCTTTCCCTTCCTTTCCATGCTCCACCTTTCCCTTTCTTTCCACGCTCCACCTTTCCCTTTCTTTCCACGCTCCACCTTTCCCTTCCTTTCCACGCTCCACCTTTCCCTTCCTTTCCACGCTCCACCTTTCCCTTCCTTTCCACGCTCCACGCTCCACCTTTCCCTTCCTTTCCATGCTCCACCTTTCCCTTCCTTTCCACGCTCCACCTTTCCCTTTCGTCACTGGACTATGGCAGTATAAAATAGTATACAAGTACTAGAAGCAGCTTTCTTCACCTTCTTCCCAATCCTACAGATTAAAAAAAAAGACATGATCTCAGGGCTAGAAATGGCAGCTCAGCAGTTAACAGCACTGGCTGCTCTTCCAGAGCACTTGGGTTCAATTCACAGAACCCACGTGGGAAGAACAACTGTTAACTTCAGTTCCAGGGGATCAACCAGATCCAACACCCTCCTCACACAGACACGCATGCATGCAAAACTAAAGTAAGTGAATAGAAATCTCACCAGTAAGTATGGCAGCTGAAGGCTTTTATAACTTTCAGGTTCTTTAATTCTGTATCCTTCAAATATTTTGACAGAATAAGGTTAACTTTCACTGTCAGTGTCACACCCTGAATGTACCTATGAAGTTCCCTGAAAGTTTTAACCAAAGAAGACTCATTCTGAATGTGACACTATCTCTAAGGAAGGGTTCCCAGTGGGCTGAGAGAGGAAAAGGGGAAGGAAAGAGGAGGGGAAGAGAAGAGCTGAGTGCCAGCACCATCCCTCTCCTTGCTGAATACCGAGGCCTGATCAGATGCCTCACTCCTGCTGCTGTGCCTTCCCCATCAAACAAAAAGCCAAAACCACACCATTGCAACAAGTAACTTAACATAGAAAGCTGGCAACGGTACAGCGCTATACACATGGTACTTAAGATTTTTATGTGTTGGAGGAACATGAATTTGAAGCCAAGGTCTAGAACTCTAGAATAAGGTAAGCAAGAATGTAAACTGGGCATTCTAGTGGGCCTACAGATGACTGTGTCAAGAGAAACACAGGAGACCAAACTCAAGAGATTTCAGAAAAGGAACTACGGCTCTTCACAGATGACCTCAGAGACCATTTGTGATACATCCTAGTAGAGCACTTGTTACATTCACCTCATGCCCAGAAAACTTCATGAAGCAGCAGCAGATTTGTTTGATGGAGAAAATTTCAAGAAGGAACAGAATTCCGGCTGTGGTGGAAGTACTGCTCACTGCTCTTACTGAAATGTACAGTAAGGGAGCAAAAGATGTGAAAAAATTACAAGCAAATTCAAAGTGGAAAATAGGTAAAGTCAAAGCATCTATAATTAAGAGATTAGCGCCATTAAGTAAAACCTCAGACTCCTCACTGGGTTAATAAGAAGTGTTGTACGCAAGAATGTACCCAGCAAATGTTCCATTTACAAAAATGCAAAATCATCTGAAGGAAACCTGAGAATGTCATTAGAGCTCCCTGCTTAAAACCAGCTGTAGAGGTTTTCTCAGGGTCAACAGAGGCCAACAAACTGTAAACCAAGGAGATAATCTGTATCTTGAGCAGCATCTTAGTGGGGCTAGTTTAGGCGGCAAACCAAACGTGTCAGAGGCTTATGGCGGTTCCACAAGACCACAGAGTCTAAACAACGTGTGGCAGAGTCAAGATTTGCAAGGAGATCCAGAATGGTCACTGTAAGAAACTGGAAAGGTGAATCCCCTGGGGATGTTGGAGATACCAGGAAATATGGAATGCACAACAGTAAAAGCTGATAAGTAGAAATAGACCAAGAAGCTAGGTGTGTTCCAGGCAGACCTTTTGTTTGTTAGGATGGAATATGAATTACAGAACTTTGAATTCCTGGGACAATTTCTACATCACGTATCCTCTTCTGTGTATTACTCAGAATAACTTGCAAATGTTTTAAGGATTTTCCTTCTTTTATTCACGAGACAATCTATTCTTACCAGCATAATGCTCTCCTCATAAAATCAGTCTGGCAATGATTCTAAATATGTAAAACTGGCTTCATCTTCAAAACATTCATTCGTGTGTGTGGGCGGAGGGACAGGGGTTTGTATGGGGAAGCTAGACAAGAGTGCATGGGAATAAGTTAGTTCTCTCTCCAGAATGTGGCTCCAGGTATAGAACTCAGGTCGTCAGACTTGGTAACAAGCACCATTACCCACTGAAGCATCTTGTGCCTGACTTTGTGTAAAATTTATTACACAAAGTTTACAAATAAGCAACAACCCAAATGACCTTTTCTAATCACATTGCTGGTCACCTGGTCTTTTGTTTTTTTTTCCATTATAAGTTCCTTAACATGGGTTTACTTCCATACTGATTTCTGCTGTCATTTCCTAACTTCCTTTAGGTTTTACATTCCACCCCGCACACTTCTCAAGATATATACTTGATTTGAGCCTTTGCATATACTCACCACTACATATTATACTTTCTACAATTTCTATAGCTCTATCCCATAGTCTTCCTGTTCAATATATTTCAAACATTTTGCTATTTATTAAATTAATTTCTTACGTATGTGAACTTCCAGGCATGTAAACTCCAAAAATATGGTATCTGGGATCATGTAAACATTTCTCGGACAAAAAAAAAAAAAAAAAAAAAAAACAAACAAACAAAGAAAAGAAGGAAAAGAAAGCAAGCCAGCCAGCCAGCCAGCCAGAGGCTAGAGATGTGGCTCAGCACTCATGAGCATTTGCTGCTCTTGGAGGGGATCCAGAAAACTCAGTTCCTAGCATCCACACCCAACAGCTCAGTCGCCTATAAACTGTTTAGGTGGTGCTGAAAAGGTGGAGGCAGAACTAACAAATTCGAGGTTAGCCTGGGGATGCTGTTTACAAATCAGCCTTTGCCTAACAACGTAAGGTACTAAGTTCAATCCCAGGTACTGCAAAAGCAAACAGTAATGCTTCTCTCCAGGGACACATCTGTTCACAATCATTTCAGTCAGTGCCAGATCTCTTCAGGGTCTAACTATGACCAAATTTCAAGATCTAGGTTAGTGTGCTAACCTGTAAATTATAGAACCATCAAGAGCTGGTGATAATTAAGCCCTAAACTTGGCCCAGGATACACATCATAAGACACATGTACTGTGGTGGCGCACGCCTTTAATCCCAGCACTCAGGAGGCAGAGGCAGGTGGATTTCTGAGTTCGAGGCCAGCCTGGTCTACAGAGTGAGTTCCAGGACAGCTAGGTATACAGAGAAACCCTGTCTCAAAAAACCAAAAGCAAAACAACAACAACAAAAAAAACCCCACCAAAACAAAAAAACCAAAACAAAAAGACACATGTACTTTTGATGCCTTATAAACACTACAGAAATATCTAGTAGTTACTAAGTAATGGAAGTTACATTTGTAGGACTAGTAAGTGTTTAAGAGTAAAGAAACACATAACCTGAATAGGTAATGCTTAAAAAAACCCAAGTCATTTCTGGGATCAACGGTCTTCCATCAATCAAAGATATTTGTATTTAGACAGCAAAATAATAAATACCAGAAAGATGCCTCAGCAGTTAAGAGCACTTACCACTCTTGTACAGAACCTGGGTTTGGTTCCCAGAATCCATGGGGCAGCCCACAACTCCCTGTCACTCCCTGTTTCAAGGGCTCTTCTGATCTCAAGCATGAGGTTCCTGAGCTAGCTCAAACTTAAAAAACAAAACAAGTATGAACCCAAGAGCTAAAGATGGTGCTGTGATTAAGATTTCTCCTTAAATAAGGTCTATGTAACGATGTGGTGTTACATTCAAGCTCTTATAGTCTTCTCCCAATCCAAACTGTGAAATGTTGAAACTCACTCCTACTAGTCTAGTCCCTAACTAGACATAACCCCAAGACAAAAATAACAAAAACCCACCAGATTTGAGGGGATCTGTAACTGTTAAATTGTAGCTTGATTAAAGACCACAATGGGATTAAGGTACATCAGTGTAAGTAAACAGATATACATATCTAACTATAATACATAGCTGTCTATGCAAAAACCTGACTTTTCAACTTACCAGCCTTTTAAACCTCATTAATATGTTTATATATTAACATATATGTTTATATATTCGAGGCAATGCTTTAAAAAAGTCAGAGTAAAGAATATTTCTCTCTATATGTTAAAGCAAACCTGAGCTTGATGGGAGAAACTTTTACTTCTGTAAAGTAAACCATTATCCAATCAAAAGTGGTGATACCTATTATACCACTTAGGTATGAGAAGCAAGACTTCCAAGTCTGGCCTCAACTACATAGTTAAAATCACGGTGAAACCTTACCACTCAACCAGTTGTCTCCCTAAAAGGTCCTTAACTAAGACTTTCTACTTATAATAGACCTTACAGGCCTGGAGGGATGGTTCATCAGTTAGATACTTGTTGCAATTCCAGAGGACTTTTTAGTTTGATTCCCAACACCGAAGTTGGGCAGTTCATAACTGCCCAGAACCCCAGCTCCAGGGGATCCAGCAGAAGCATGTAATTATAAAGGTTAACTTGGTCTACAAAGAGTTCTACGCTGGCCAGGACTACACACAAAGACCCTGTCATATTTTTAACTTTCCTTTAGAGATCTTACCTCACTTGATCATTACTGTATTTGCAGGACTTAAAAGACAAGGCACTTAGTAAACTCATAGAATCCCATTTAGATGAGACACAAGTAAAACTGGAGTTTTCTTAGTATGAGAGATTTCTAATGACAAGCAAAAAATTCAACACTGCTCACATCTTTAAAATGATTTCTGATATTGCCAATATTGTTTCTCCAAGGGCTAAACCGGCTCCAGAGGTTTGGTTGACAAAAACAAATACTTTGAATCAGTATCAACATGTTTTAATCCATACTTAACTCATATGTCTTGAATTGTTGAGGACAGTAAATGAGTTCACTGAATGTTCGTAAATTTACAAAATATCCTATCCAACAATACCACTTTCCAATTGTTAGATTTAAGCTTTCATTACAATATAACAAAAAGACCATAACTTTTTAAGACTAATACTAGGCTTTGTTAAGCAAGTCTTATGTTAGTGTTCTGTCCCAAATGGTTTCCAGAACAGCCATGTGAGTGAAATGAAGTAGCTGCGGTCAAGCCTTCATCAATTTGCAGCCTTGGCTGATACCTGATATAAGATCCTTTGTCAGACCTAACTGGTTATGTCACACACTGCTTGATTGGGAAACTATAGGATACAACAAATCTGTTATTTTAAACTGCTAAATTTTGTAGTGATATGGTAAATAAGACAAAGGCCATCCTTTGTTTCTTGGGTAATAAGCAAAATACTAATTCAGACCATTGTGACTAGATATATTAAACACTGTCAAAAATTTCGAAGTACTTAACATAAAATCCACTCACTCAACTAAAATCTTCACTACAAAAAGTAATAGATCAGAATATGCACATTTACAGTTCATACTCACTAGAATAAAGCCTAAAGTTCTATTTATAGTAACTATATTTAAAATATGGCAATAAGGCATTCCTGGGGATCTTTTTTTCACCTAGATTAAATTCAGATATATTGCCTGGTGTCTTTTCCCAATTCCAAGAGGTCTGAATTAGCATACTTTGATTATTCATGAGTTTTAAATTAGGCCCTAGTGAAATATGGATGTATGGATCACAGTACACAACAATGACATAGTTGCAGACTGTAAAATTCAGCACAATAATGATTTCATGACAGTTACAGACAGATCACTACCAGAACATCACATAAGTTTATTTTAGATGTAACAGCAACATTAAAATTGACAAGTTTAATTCTTAACTGCACCAAGTAAACGTAGCCACTTAAGTATCTTTAAAGTTATTCCCTCCAAAAACTGAGGGAGTTTTTCTTTTCCACCACCACACACCATGCTTCCCACTAGTTCTCTTTTTGGAGGACTTTCAGTTATTGAGTGACCTGCTTTGGAGACACTTAGCAACTTCTTTCCCCAGATGAAAATTAATCTTGACAAATTACATATTGCATAGATTCCTCTACGGATTCTTTACTTTAGAACCTAAATTCAAATAGCATACAGAATAATTTTAACCTATTTACCCCACAATAAAAATGATCTTTCCTGAAAAAATGATGAAGATAGCTGGGTATCTTCCAGTTAATAGAATTAGTTTTACCTCAAAGATTATTTTTATAATGTTAAAAACAAAGAGAAAGCCCAAACAAATCAAAACCCAAACCCACAAACTCAACTGGGGCATTACTTTAGTATTTCTTGACTCACAGGTACATGGACTAGTCCCAGTTTCTACATTTTCCACATCTTCTCCTTATGTAAGTGGATGGAATTATTTACTGTAACTTTGATACAGGACAATTGACCCATACATTTAAATTTTAGGTTAAATCACTGACTAGTGTGGAAAAAGAAGCTATAATAGGGAGCCTACACATTCAAATCAATCTTTATTATTTGTTCTTCCTCTTTAAATAACATGTACTTAATTGTTGTGAGGCAGCTATTCGGTTTTCAAAAACCACATTTAGGGATACATTCATAGGACTACTTAGTCCAAGTGAAATGGTTATAGAAATAGAGGCAGTGTCATCTCAGAAAACTCTTTTATATATCAAAATCTATTTTGCTATCAGGAAGTTTACAAAATTGCTGACGTTTTTCAAACTAATTTTACTATTATTTATGCCCTCTTCTCTTGGCAAGAGCACGCTGAAGCTTATCCATTAAAGTAAAGGTGCTTAACACTAAACTTCTGAGCTTAGATTTGGACTGTTTAGGAAACTGATACCCAAGAAACAAGCATGGTATTTCTACAATTTCACTAGCCCGCCCATCCATCCATCCATCCATCCATCCATCCATCCATCCATCCATCCCACCCCTTATCTATATTCTTGGCACTCAAGACTACTCAAGTCCATTTTACATACTTTCACATTCTCAAATAAAAACGTAAGAGTTATAAGGTGTTTTATCATCTTGTGAGATAATTTTATCATTCAACCTATTTGGAAATGATACTTTCATACCACAATTTTACTAATATGATGTATTAAACTTCCTTTTAAAGTCAAATGAAAGAAAACACACAATCTGTACTGTTTTAAAGTCTAACAAGAACATTTCTTGAGCCACTGATGACTACTAACAATCTAAGAAATTCCATATATTTGAGACAGGACAATGTGAGCAAAACGTATCTCACATGTCTCCACATTACAGTTCTCAATCCATCAGAGCCACTCCCAGTGTGCCTGAAGATGGTCTGGTCTTAACCAAACCTGTCAGCTGAAGGTCACAGTGATATTTGTATTAATACTTTATACGTCTATTGTTCCAAGAATAGAAGGAATTTTTCTACTGATTCCTCTTATTCCAAATCTTTAAACTCAACATTGTAGGCACAGAGTGGAAGCTAACCTGGGATGTTCTCCAACAGATAAGCAATAGCATAACAATGTTCTTTTCAAAAATACTGTCTAGAAATTCTTTCATATATTATTAAACACTCAATGACCACACTTTTAACAATCTGTATTAGTTGACATTAAATACACTTAATGTGTTACAAGTCCATCTAAGCCTTTTACGTAATGCAATTCTGTTCGTCCAAGAGAAAACACTTGCTTCAGGTTTATTTAGGGATATTGACTTATAAGGGCATAACTCCATTTATAAGGTTACACTATTATTGGGCTTACTGAAAAACAAGAGGAAAAAAAATCAATTATAACAATCTTCTTTAGGTCAGTTAAAGGCCATATCTCTAGCTGGGATATTAAAACAGTTAATTTCACCAGCCCACACTCTACCAGTTAATGCCTCTAGTAACAAGATTAACAGCAGGAAAGAAGGAAAAAACAAAAAAAACCTGCTAACAAGAAGTCCATTCCTCAGCAAAAAAAGCAGTTTAACTGAAATACTTTGACCAAAGTTTAATACTTACTACCTACACAAACTGCCCCGCCAATCAGCAAATAGAAAAAAATTGCTTTAAAAACCTAAATAAGCTTGGTATTTTCTCACAAGGATAACAATGGTCCAACTCCTGAGAGTGCTCAAAGGACTAAGGGTAGAGTGAAGGCAATGCTGGGGATTAGCACCCCACAGACAGTCTGTATAACTCAAAGTACCACAGATACACTAAGCTTGTCTATGAATTAGAGAGCAAGGTATTGCTGCTGCTTTTTGTCTTTTGAAATAAACAATATAGTAGGCTCTGCCCTTCAATGTGAAAGCAGGATGTTGGTTTGTTTTTATTTTTTAAAAAAATTCAGCTAAAAATTTGAAATCATCTGCCACCCAATTTTCGGGACATCTTAACTGTGAAACTATACAGATCTATCTTCTCCTCCTTCAATCCAACCACCTCACAAAAGTAAGAGAACTAAAACAATCCAACACATGATCATTTTTAAGAGTCCATGAAAGTATTAAAAACTTTAAGAGGAAAGAAAAAAAAAAAGGAATAACAAAGGAGGAAAGTGGAAGAAAGGGGGGAAGGGAACCAATGGGTCTTTCTTTTATTTGGCGACAAGCAAGTGCAAGAAAGTTCATTTGTGATTTGTTCAGTTGTCTGTCTTCTGTGTCTCTGCATTCTGACCAGATGGGACTTTGAGGTTTTTCTGAAGCACATGCGCGTCTGCAGGCTCTATCCTCTTATAGTAGTTCTTCTTTGTCTCGATAATCTCAAAGCCAAACTTCCGGTAAAAGTCAATCGCTGACTCATTGCTGATCTGGACATGCCTGAGATACAGGGTATACATACACAGACACATATATAAGACAACTTTCATCAACTTTCAAGTCTTAACCACAGGTAGTTAAAACTGGTCAAGAGTAGCCAACTCAGACATTTCGCATATATATCAACAATCAATATTTAACAAAGGTTAGTCGATTCCTATCAGTAAATCTCTTAACATAATTCCTCCATTTGCAAGGCAGGTGGCAGAGATCAGAAGGATCGGTGCCTATTCTTAAAGTTAACAAAGATTATCACGAGGCTCAGTGGTTTTTCCAGTGGACTGAAGTTTTGTTCTCTGCAATGCTGTAAGGTGGCTCACAACTGCCTGTAACTTCAGCTCCTTAGATAACTTATGCCTCTGGCCTCCTGTACACATGTGTACATGCCTCTCCCCACAAATACACATACTAAAAACACAACACAGACTCAATTGCCAAATATATCTTCTTGAGCTTCCTTCATTACTCTTTGCAATACCAATGTGAAAAACAATCAGTTTTGATCTTTGTCTTGACTTTTTTTTTTTTTTTTTTGAGACAGGAGTGGTCTATCTCTGTCTCTGTCCTGAAACTCACTATATGTAGACCAGACGGCCTCAATCTCATAAGAATCTACCTGCCCCTGCCTCCTGAGTACAGAGTCCTAGGATGAAAAACATGAGCCACCACGACCAGTTGTCTTGGCTCTTAATTCAAGTATAATTTCAACTAAGCTACTTCTGACTTTATTAAACTCTACTCTATAGTAAATAATCAAGTTACCTTGAATAAAATATATCAACTATTAATGGCATTAATGGTCTCAAAATTCTGAATGTGATTTTGGTTTTTATCTCAGGTTCCTTATATATAATTATAACCAAATTATACCAAAAGTAGTTCACCTACATTATCAGTTTCCCACCAACTTGAATTTAAATTTAATTCACCAACCCTGAATTTAAAAATAGTCATTCTGAATGGAACATATGTACTATTCTACACCATTTCCTAAACAGTACAGCATAATAAAAACTTCTATAGCATTTTATTTGTTGTAGACATGTAAATTAGGGCAGTTTAAAGACTGGGAAGATAGGCATAGGTCATCTGTAAATAGCATGCCTTTTTATATGGATTTATAACATTTTAAATGAATGTATTTTATTCTTTTCTAAAATTTTTTTTATGGGTATAGGCATTTTTGTTTGCATACATGCCTGTGTACCACTTATATACCAAAGGAAGGTGACAGATCTCTGGAAATGGAGCTACAAATGATTTTAAGACACCATGTGGATGCTGGTAATGAAATTGGGGCCCTCTGGAAGAACAGTGGAAGAACGGCCAATGCTCTTAGCAGACGAAGCCTCTCCAGCCTCCCCTTCACAACCCCTAGTGTTATCAAGAGACTAGCAGACCTTCAAGGGGTCTTCAACTAAATAATACAATGAGTGAGTAGATCCCAGTTTCTGTCAGATAGGGATTTATACTGATAATTAATTTATCAGACACTTGATGAACATTAGTTACTTACAGATAGATATTGTCAAAAGTGCCATCCTTCTCACAGATGTTTAGGACATGATTTAACATTTTAGTTCCTATTAATAAAACAAATAATAAATGAGTAACCTTATAAATCAACCTAGAAATTGACATCTACTTGCTATCTTTACTAAGTCCTGACACAGAATTAGAGTGCATCTATACATTATTTCCCCAAATTTGTCCTCACTGTGCAACTTAACACGTCTAAAACTAATAGAAAAGGCCCCTTTTTAGCACAAAGAATTCCAGACTGATAAACAATATGTGAACAAATTTATGGGCTTCCACACGAATACTAAGCAATAGTTTTCATTTTATTTTTCACAATTCAGTACCCCCTCCCAGTTTGCTGTGTCCCCTTTCTTTTTTTCCTTCCTTCCTTCAGTTCAGTTCATTCATTCACAGGGCTTCTCTTGTGTTCTCTGTGTAGCTTTGTCTGGTCGTGAACTCAGAGATCTGTCTGCTTCTGCCTCCTTAATGTTGAGATTAAAAAGCTGTGCAAATTCCTACCTGACTTCCCAATTTTTTGTTGTTGTTGTTTTGTTTTTTTTGGTTTTTTCAAGACAGGGTTTCTCTGTATAGCCCTGGCACTCACTATGTATACCAGGTTGGCCTCGAACTCAGAAATCCACCTGCCTCTGCCTCCCAAGTGCTGGGATTAAAGGCGTGCACCACCACTGCCCAGCCCCCAATTTTCTTAAAACAGAACAATAGAACAAAAAACGCCATGTATTTTTACCTATTCCTAGTCTTCGGTAAGGTGCAAGGCATCCTAGTGTCATGATGTAAAGTCTCTTTTGATTCTGTGAATGATCCACCCTGCAGCACACTGCACCTACAGCTATATCATTGAAATATGCTGCCACAGAAAATACAAAGATGTAAGTCTCAACATTTTAACCAGGTCCTTTTAAAAACAATTAAAAAGTTGTTAATAAGCATCAGATTTTAACTAGCTACTCATAAGAGTATCAATGGCCTCAACATTTACACTGTCTGAAGAAGGCTAAACTTTCTCTGTAATAGTTATTAAATTAGTGATAAACACCCAGGCTCACAGTAAATAACCAAAACAACTTAGAAGCCAGAGAGATGGCTCAGCAGTTAAAGGTGCTTGCCACCAAGCCTGGCAACCTAAGTTCAATTGTTGCAACTTACCATGTGGAAGGGTAGAATCAACTCCCTTAAGCTGATGTTAAGTATTTGCTTTTAAAAAGTATTTGACATTTAGTATTTTGTTTTTAAACGTCAAATATTCAATATTGATTTCTCAAAATCTGTAACATTCAAACTTCCTATGCTTATAAAATGAGCCTGTATTAACTGCTTTAATATTAACAGATATAATTTAGAAGTACAAATGTTTTAGAAAGAGAAAATACATACCAAGTTTTGCTAGCTCGCCAACCTCTAGCACATCCTTGTAGAATTTATCATTATAGCTGACTGGAAAGATGACCTGGTTCAGTCTCTTCAACTGTTTAATATTGTGTGGCGTCACATCTCCCAGCTCGATCCGGCTACTGGAACAAACCAAAATGTACTCAATAAAAGATAACTTCATTTCTTAAGATAAGGTTAAAAGGGTATCAGTCATTTTTGCACATGACTGACCAATTCAACCCTTTTGGTAAAACTTAGTATTCCTAAAACACCATCACTTATAAGCAAATTTTGTCAAACATTCAACCGAAATTCTACTCATAGCTTCTGTATTAACTATATATATTTAGGGACATAATATTCAAGAAGGCCAGAAATATTATCCTTTAATATATGCTAAAATTGTCCTCATAGCTTATAATTTAAAACTGCAGATACATCGATTACTGATCAAACAGAGCAACAATACCTAATATTAACAAAGGGATAGCAAACGGTATGCCTATACTTTGCAGATGAGAAACCGGTACATTATTTTTGAAGGCAATCTAGCAAATAAGTATTGAGAAATCTGCCCAAACAATTTTCACTTATTTGTTGAGAGGAATGATCCAGTGACATCACATTTAGTGAAGTGATATTAAGAATTCATATTACAGGACACCCTGTTCTTTCAGAATGAGGATTTCAGAATGAGAATCTGGGAATTTTGAAAAACTTCCTATGAACAGTTGCATGGCATATCTTTCACTATTTAAAACAACAACAACAACACACTCCACACAAAACCTTAACTTCCCTCTATCTTTAAAGTGGAGCTGGGTGAGTCTACTATACATGGCTGTTATCCTGGCTACTTGGGAAGCTGAGACAGAGGATCACTTAAGCCCAGGATGTAGAGACCACCCTGAGCAACACAGGAATCTTATCTCTTGACCACAGCATGTTTCTTGCAAATAGCACGTACTTGAGTCATATTTTAATATTGTACATGGGATGTTGTTTCAGTTAGTTTTAATGCAATTAGCTTAAATCAAATTCAAGTCCACCAGCTTATAAGTTGGTTTTCCAGTTATTTGGGAGGTCATTTTTTTCTTGGATTTTTATCTTTAAAAATTAACCTCATGTTTTTGGGGAATAATTTTTTGACAAGTATGTCTAACCATATGACTACCATTATACACAACCATCTCATCTAATTATCACAATGAATTTCTGTAGCTCTTTGCACAGAGCCACACTTCTATCTTTTAAAAGGCATTTGGGTTGGGTTTTGAAGATTGTGAAAAAAGGAGCTATAAACATTTGACACAAGGTTTTGTGACAATGCTTTAATTTCTTTTTACGAAATACCTAGGAATGACAATACTGAATTTTAAGGTGTCAGAACCCCAGTTCTGTATTCTCACCAATATTTGGCAGTTTTAAAACTTAGGCTGTTCTAAGTATGCTACGTATGTGTAGTGATGTCTTACTGTGATAAAAGATGGTGATGATCCATCTCAATTTTTGTATGTAACCTTCCAAAGATGTACTCACAAAATTCAGCTTTTAAAAATATAAAATTTGGGCTAGAGATAGATGGCTTAGCAGTTTAGACTACCTGTTGCTCTTGTAAGAGGATATGGGGTTTGATTCCCAGAAATCAATTGGTGGCTCACAACCAACCATAACATGAGTTCCAGAAAAATCAGATGCCCTCTTCTGACCTCCACAGACACTAGGCACACATGTCCTGCATAGACAAATACAGGCAAAACACGTACACAACACTTTTAAGGGCTGGAGAGATGGCTCAGCGGTTAAGAGCACTGACTGCTCTTCCGAAGCTCCTGAGTTCAATTCCCAGCAACCACACGGTGGATCACATCCATCCTTAACGAGATCTAGCGCCCCCTTCTGGAGTATCTGAAGCTACAGTGTATTTATAATAAATAAATCTTTAAAAAAAACTTTTTTTTTCCAAGGTGCAAACAGGGTTTATTTCACATTAATATATTAACTGGACATTTTGTGTCAAATAAATAGGAATTCTCTTTAAATAACCATCTCCTCATTTTGTAAAGAAAAAAAAACTTTTAAAATAATAAGAGAATCTATATTTTTGGCTATGTGCAAAGACAAACAACATCGATTAGCTTTTGGAACTGTTTATAGTCTTCTTTTCCTATCCTCAGCTGTAAATACATCTATTTTCTCTACCTACAGGTATTTGCCTTTTCTGAACAAAAGACCATGAATTCAAATGCTTAAAGCAAAAATATGCACACTTATAATTCAGGTAGGTAGAAATCTGAGAATACTTTCCACAAGCTCATAGCCTCTTGGCTCTAGGAAAAAATCCTTCCTTATCTATTTTAGCTTGTGATAGTACAGGCATTTCTTGGCCTGGGATAATCTAAACTTTATAATCTTCTAATCACAGGTTTCCTGCTGCACCTGTTCTCTCAAACAGCAGTCATATGATTTAGGATCAACTCTAATCCAAATGACCTCTTCTTAAAATTTCATCTTCCAAGACCCTATATCTAAATAAGGAGACATGCTGAAATTCTAAGTAATGTGATGTGGCTACTATGCAAATTACCTTCCCAACCAAAACCTTGATTTTAATTCAGTGAAGAGCATTTTTGAGTATTTGAACCTAAGAGCTATAATTGTGTTACTTTTAAGCCATGAAGTCTGAAGTCACTGTTAAATTGATAATAAAGAATTAACAGTAGGTTGTCTCCCAAGGTACACCATTTATATTCCCACCAATAATGCATTATAGGACTCCACAGTTTTTTATACCCCTGAGAACAATTTTTACTGACTTAGAATTGATCCAACTCTTTAGAGCAAAACAATGGTTCATTTGCACTGTTTTTACTGTTTGAAACACCAAGTAAAAAGGAGCAGTACTGTTCTGGTCAGGTATGCCCTGCTCTAAGAGACTATATTGTGTGAAACTGCTTTTCCAGGCTGTCTTGCCCTGAGGAGCTCCATGAAGAGAAAAGGATGACTGTGGCTCCTAGGGGAAACCAAACTTTACCTGTCAGTCACTACCTATCCAGCACAAACTGTTGAGTTGTTCCTAGGAGTAGAAAGGTAGTGTCTTAGTCAGGGTTTCTATTCCTGCACAAACATCATAACCAAGAAGCAAGTTGGGGAGGAAAGGGTTTATTCGGCTTACACTTCCATGCTGCTGTTCATCACCAAAGGATGTCAGGACTGGAACTCAAGCAGGTCAGGGAGCAGGAGCTGATGCAGAGGCCATGGAGGGATGTTCTTTACTGGCTTGCCTCCCCTGGCTTGCTCAGCCTGCTTTCTTATAGAACCAAGACTACCAGCCCTGAGATGGTCCCACCCACAAGGGGCCTTTCCCCCTTGATCACTAATTGAGAAAATGCCTTACAATTGCATCTCATGGAGGCATTTCCTCAACTGAAGCTCCTTTCTCTGTGATAACTCCAGCTGTGTCAAGTTGACACAAAACTAGCCAGTACAATTGACCCCTTGTCAACTTGACACACAAACACATCACTAGTAAGCCTCAACCCTTACAATCTTATTCATCCCCATTCTAAATAACTTTAAAAGTCCCACAGTCTTTACATATTCTTAAAATTTCAATCTCTTTAAAATATCCATCTCTTTTAAAATTCAAAGTCTTTTTACAATTAAAAGTCTCTTAACTGTGGGCTCCACTAAAACAGTTTCTTCCTTCAAGAGGGAAAATATCAGGGCACAGTCACAATCAAAAGCAAAAGTCAATCTCCAACCATCCAATGTCTGGGATCTAACTCACGATCTTCTGGGCTCCTCCAAGGGCTTGGGTCACTTCTCCAGCCAGGCCCTTTGTAGCACACACATCGTCCTCTAGGCTCCAGATGCCTGTACTCCACTGCTGCTGCTGTTCTTGGTGGTCATCTCATGGTACTGGCATCTCCAAAACACTGCATGACCCCTTCAGTCCTGGGCCTTCATTTGCAACTGAGGCTGCACCCTCACCAATGGCCTTCCATGGCCTCTCACAGTGCCGAGCCTCAGCTGCTTTGCGTGACCCCTTCATGCCTTCAAAACCAGTACCACCTGGGTGACCCTTACATATTACCAAGTCCTGCTGCAGCAGGAGTACAACCTTGGCCATCTCTGGAACACAGCCTCTTTGTGCTTTCAGAAAACACTTCCCAGAAGTTGTCACTTCAATGATGCTGGTCTCTTCTTAATCACCGCTAATTTATTAGCTCCAGCTAACCAGCATCAATAGTCCCAGTAATGCAAAGGTTTTGATTTTGTAGTTCTGGTATCTTGTTAATCACAACTGATTCTTCAGTCCCAGCTAACCAGAACCACAGAATAATCAAACTCCAAAATAGCAATGGCCTTGAAAAGAGTCTTTAATTTTCCCTCTGAAACTTCACAAGCCAGGCCTCCATCTTCTGCACTATTCTCAACATTATCTCCCAAGCTCCTACACAACATCCGACAGAGCTCTTAACAACGGATGGATCTTCAAGCCCAAAGTTCCAAAGTCCTTCCACAGTCCTCCCCAAAACAAGGTCAGGTTGTCACAGGAATACCCCACTCTGCTGGTACCAATTTGTCTTAGTCAGGGTTTCTATTCCAGCACAAACATCATAACCAAGAGGCAAGTTGGGGAGGAAAGGGTTTATTCGGCTTACACTTCCATGCTGCTGTTCATCACCAAAGGATGTTAGGACTGGAACTCAAGCAGGTCAGGGAGCAGGAGCTGATGCAGAGGCCATGGAGGGATGTTCTTTACTGGCTTGCCTCACCTGGCTTGCTCAGCCTGCTTTCTTATAGAACCAAGACTACCAGCACTGAGATGGTCCCACCCACAAGGGGCCTTTCCCCCTTGATCACTAATTGAGAAAATGCCTTACAATTGCATCTCATGGAGGCATTTCCTCAACTGAAGCTCCTTTCTCTGTGATAACTCCAGCTGTGTCAAGTTGACACAAAACTAGTCAGTACAGGTAGTCTTCCTATAAATTATTGAGATTATAGGGAAATGTGGATGCATGACTTAGGATGAATAGACACACCAAAATAAACAACAACAACAACAACAACAACAACAACAAAACAACCTCAAACTGGGTATACTCTCCTCTTTTTAGCACCATAAAGTTATGGACACCCAACAAACACTCTGATATCACAGCCCCATTTTAACCTATCACCTTATATACCTCCCCCCAACCTTTGTATGTGTATAAAGGACCAACAGTCAGAGGACTTCAGACTGTCCCTGGAGCTTTGGTTTTTGTCCACCTTTTCACATTCCCTGTGTTTAGATCATATTCAGTTTTCCATCTTGATGCTGAACTCTCAAAGCTGGACCCCAGAAGCAACTCCCTGGTTTGTTTTGCTATTATCAATACAGATGCTTAGCTCACTTCTGAAACCTCAACTTTTGTTATAGCCTCTCTGACTTGTATTCATTGTACAAACCACATATATACACATAATTAGATATGTAAACATTACTTGCTATGTGATAAGCCTACACTAACAATTTAGATGTGAATTTATAGAACTTACATCTGTCAGACATGATGGCATACACCTTTAATTCCAACACTTGGGAGGCAGAGGCAAAGAGGAATTCTGAGGTCTAGTTCACTATGGTCTACATAGCCATTCCAGGACAGCCACAGCTATATAGAAAAACCATCTCAAAATCAAACCAACAACAAAAAACCTTTTGCATTCACTTTAACCAGACTACCTGGCAAATTGCTGCCACTGAAATCATTAAACCTTGTGAATTCAATGTTAATAAATTCTAACATTGTAGAAAGACAGAAATGCATTCACATATACATCTTATTTTTGTAAACAAAAATCTTCAAATTTTAACATTTCAACCTCCAACTATATCAAGCCGTCCAGTTATTAAGTCTGCTTTTGGTGCAAATCTGTACAACAAATACATATTACATGTATGTATACCTTGTATGGATATTTGTGAGAGAAATTAAATCCAAGGTGATTCCACTGAGCCTTCATTCTAATGTTATCTTTCATTAGTGTCACTTTTAAGGAAATAATGACCTTAAAAGATCTTTATGTGCTTAAGTTTAAATATTACCAAACGTGACTTAAAGCAATGCTGGTGTTAAATGAGTCAAAACAAGCAAAAAGTCGTAGAGAGAATGTACTTCAAGACTTTTTACATAAAATGATAATGTAACAGACTACTTTTGAGAATTGTTACTTCCAACACACTATAGAAATACTAGAAGAGTCCAGCGGTGGTGTCTTATTCCTTTAATCCCAGAACTGGGAGGCAGAGTGAGTTCGAGGCCAGCCTGGTCTACAGAGTGAGTTCCAGGACAGCCAGGGTCACACAGACAGACAAACAAAACAAAAACAAGGAACTTATGAATTTCAGAAGTAAGAGCAAGAACCCTATATTGTTGGCCTAAAACTTAAGTCAGACAAGTGATCAGAGCATTTGACCCATCCCTTGTTCCTTTCAAGTGGCTGCCAACTTAAATCACACGAGAAGACTCTTATGATTTACTCATCTATCTCTCATCTATATCATTCCTACTGGTACTCAAGTTTACAATCCGAATTACAGAAAGCCAAAGACAGCAATTATGAGGACAAAACTTTTCTTAGCTCAACTAAATAATGTGACATTGTTTTCTGATTTTCAAATCTATAGCAATCAAACCCCACGTCATCTTCATTTAAGAATTACTAGACTAGGGATTGCAATAAAATCAAACAGAAAATACAAAAATGCATATAGATATTTATAGTCTTTAGGACAGTATGGCTCCAGGGATCATCAGCCTGTGTCAAGTCTCTCCAGTTTTGCAGTACAAATTCATGGCCCAGACCAGCTCTTGTAAGCCATGTTGTAAAATTATGCATCCATTAGATAATAAGCACTCTTTTGGGTCACTGTCTGCTGATGCAATAGGACATCACAGGGTGAGCAAACTTATGACTAAAAGTTTATGTAGCTCACAGTTCTAGAGAGCAATGCAAGACTGAAGGATCACATCTGGCTGGTGGTCTTGTTATATTAACAGTCACCACATAATTTAAGAATAGGGAGGAAAAGATCTCCGCTCTTCTTTTTTATAACAGACTCTGTAACAGTAACAAAGGTTTCAATTCATTCAGGAGCACAGAGCCCTATAACTTAACCACCTGCCATTCACATTTCTCAATACTGTTTAGATGGGAACTCAGTTTTCAGGGTGAGTTTTAGAGAGACCAAACTGTAGAAAACACCCAAATGTATCAAGTTATTAAGATAATACAATTATGCTCAAAAATTTAAAACAAATTTAGTGGCAATATTCTGAGAGACCACAAGATGGAGATATGACTCCACAAAAATGACCTCCCACCCCCCACCCAGGTCTGACTTACTTATAACAGCAAAAATAAATGCAGAGAAACTCCCTATACCTGCTTATTCATTCAATGGCTACCTATTGAACCTATCTTGGAACAAAATTGTAACTAGTTAATCTGATTTTCAGTATTTTTTGTTGAAGGTGCCATAGAAACCTCTGAGCCCAGAGATTAAATTAACGCTCCAACAGAGAATGCGCCTGTAGAAAATATTTACAAATAAAGGTATACTTGGGCATTTCTAGGAATTTTCATTATACTGAGAGATCCACTCTATCATATTCCCTCAGAGGAATCACCTGTATTCCTTAAGGTTAGAGAGAGGGATACATGCCCCATAAGGGTGCATCTACATCAAACTCAAAGTATATTTTAGCAGAGGTCAAAGTATGACTAAGGTCAGTAAAAAATTTTGAGATATTAAAATAGATTTCTCCCCTTCCTGATTAATAGGACTTAATTTAACCCTGACTTTCAGTAAATGACATGAAAGGTCAAAAACATGGCTTGAATATACTAACTGCTCAAAAGGCTTTTCTTTTTCGATTACTGAAATTTCTATTACTATGTCTGTCCTCCCCTCTCCCAATTCCTTTAAACTTTAAAGACAGTATCTCTTGTAGCCAAGGCTGGCCTGGGACTTGTTTTTTGCAGCTTAGCATGACCCCGAACTACCAATCCTCTTCCAAAGTGGACCGACAAGCCCTACTTAAGCATTAACTTTTACACTTATCTTCTCTACCAAACTCCAAAATGTAAGACAGTATTGTCAGTAAATCAAAGAGTCAGTTGATAGGTTTGGGCTTCTCATCTAGAGTTTAAAGTAAGGCCTCTTAATATGTAACTGCTGGCATTTTAGATTGGATACTCCTTGGGGCTGCACATCATCAGATCCCTAGCTTTTGCCCATTGGAGGCTATCTCTTTTCTCTACTTTCATGAATAGCCTCATTTATTCAATTACAGCTCGATTCAGACAATATAGAAAGTTAGTTTTGAGGTATACTTTATGTATCATGATTGAATATGTTCAAGAGTTGTCCCCAAGTAGTAGGGTTACTGAAAGGTACTGGACCACAGGGATTCTAACTTCACTAACAGATTCACACTGAATGGGTGACTAGGAGAAGCTAGGTCTAACTAGAGGAAATAGGTACTTGGAGCCATGCCTATGAAGGGTTTATCTTGTCCCTGACCCTTTCACATGATCATAGAGATGAGTAGCCTCTTCTGCCAGATAGAAACCTACACTTTATGTTCTATTTTAATACTTATTAAATCCATTTCTTTAATGTTATGATTCCCATACTTTTCCTTTTGCAGGACAGCTCAAGCCATTATTTCAGCTTGAATTCTGAAAAGTATAATTAATGGAAGAAGGTAATATGAGGCAAGGAGAGAATGCCATCACAATAAATATAGATAAATCAGGATTTTAAAAAAAGTTTGATTTCTGTTCTGTTTAAAAACCCTTCAGCAGGATTAGAGTATAGCAGGCACATCAGTAATGCCAGCACTTAGAGGCAGAGGTCCTGAAGATCAAGTCCAGCCTAGGCTACAAAATCTCAAAACAAGCAACATCAAAAATCCCAGTTGTACAGTCTTACAAATCAAACACCTTAGCATTGCATAATATATAATAAAGCCATTCCTATGGATGGATACTGATCTAGACTCAGCTTCCAACTTCTTGCTCCATAAAACTGATCTGAATGTTTCAACTACATTTTCTCTCTCTCTCTCTCTCTTTTTTTCTTTTTGTTTTTTCGATTTTTTTCAAGACAGGGTTTCTCTGTGTAGCCCTGGCTGTCCTCGAACTCAGAAATCCGCCTGCCTCTGCCTCCCAAGTGCTAGGACTAAAGGCATGCACCACCACCGTCCAGCTCAACTACATTTTTTTAAAAAAAGATTTATTTATTATATGTAAGTACACTGTAGCTGTCTTCAGACACTCCAGAAGAGGGCATCAGATTTCGTTACAGATGGTTGTGAGCCACCATGTGGTTGCTGGGATTTGAACTCCGGACCTTCGGAAGAGCAGTCGGCGCTCTTAACTACTGAGCCATCTCTCCAGCCCCTCAACTACATTTTTTCCAAGAACATTATTTTTATTTTTAAAGTTTTGGCAGTTGATAAAGATCATGATCTTAAAAAAAAAAAAAGCTAGTTACAAGAAATACAAATGACCACTAAAAGTAGAAAATGTCCAACTTCACTAAATAAAAGTTTTGTATCAAAAGAAAATGCTAATTATTTAATCAGAAAAGTAAAACTAAAGTGAATATGTACTCAAAATCTACTTAAAAACTGTTATTTCTATTATTTTTCAAATAGTCATGTGTAGTCACAGCACATGCAGACAAAAATTTTTGTTTGTTTGTTTTTTTTTAAAGACAGGATTTCTCTGTGACCCTGATTGTCCTGAAACTCCATCTGTAGATGAGGTTGGAGTTTAATTCAGAGAGCCACCTATTTTTGCCTCTGGAGGAATTAAAGGCGTTCACAACCCAAAATTTATATCACTCTTGGCTAAAATGGTAGCTAGTGTCTTTTCTTCAATTTTCTTAAGGTTTTCCCAAAATTTTCTCCCTTGCAGGTTTTGCCTTTAAAGAGCACACTGCTGGGCTGGTGAGATGGCTCAGTGGGTAAGAGCACCGGACTGTTCTTCCGAAGGTTTGAAGTTCAAATCCCAGCAACCACATGGTGGCTCACCCCCCCCCCCCCCCCCGTAATGAGATCTGACTCCCTCTTCTGACTCCCTCTTCTGAAGACAGCTACACTGTACTTATCTGAAGACAGCTACACTGTACTTACATGAGATAAATAAATAAATAAATAAATGTTTAAAAAAAAAAACCCTTAAAAAAAAAAAAAGAGCACACTGCTGACAGTAAAAACTACTTTGGGAGACCAAATAACAACAACTATCAATTGGGCAAGCCTTTTAATTCAAACACTAGACACATAGAAGTAAGTGGTTCTTTCTGAATTTGAGACCAGCTGGGCTCATCCAGCCCTACAAGAGTCCCTGTTCCTAAACAAAAACCAAAACCTCACTACTAGGAAAATAGCCCACAAAAGATTAAGGATACAAATGTTACATATAATATTAACATTATATATTAATATTTAATCACATGTTTAAGAACTATGTATACAATTTACTCCTTTTGGACTATACATATCAGACAGTTTTATAACCATTTGCTATAGCACAAACTTTTCCCTTAAGAACATGTAAAGAACAGTAATGGAAACAAATGTTTACAGTTTATTCTTAATCAGAAGTAATAGCATTTGAATTACTAAGTATATGTATTTAGTAATTCAAAGTGAGTCATGCTTTAATCCCAGCACCCGGGAGGCAGAGGCAGGTAGATCTCTGTGATCAAGGCCAGCCTGATCTCTATAGTTAGTTCCAGAACAGCCAGAGCTACACAGAGAAACCCTGTCTCAAAACAAAACAACAACAAACATGAGGAATAATGGAAGCAAACTCAGGTTGAACTAGCTCAGAAAATACAAATACACACATTTCTAGCTGTGTTCTTCAACCACAGTAGATGAAGTAATTGGAAACAAGAGTTTATCATCAAAACCCAGGAGCAGTCTCAGAATCTTTTAATACAGAGGTATAAACAGACAAGTTAAATGTGGCCCACAAGTTGAAACATTTAGGAATACCTACCACCTGGGAATTACATTCTAAAGCATATTTTTACACAGCTTTGTTCTTTAAGGCCCTAGCATAGTAATGTCCAAAAGAAATATAATAAACCCACATATTTAACTCTCATCTCCTTAGTAATGGGATTACAGGTATATACCACCATGCCAGACTCATACTAAATCTTTAAAACTCCCTTCTATTATTTACAGCATACTTCAATTCAGATGCTAATATTCCTGGGAAAATTTACATATATCAAGTTTTAATAAAATCTGATCTATATATCCAATTTGTGTCAAAAATCCTTTAAAATGTCAAAAACCCGACATTTAAATTTTAATTTAAACGGTGGCTCAGCAGTTAAGAGCACTCTTCCAAAGGACCTGGGTTAGATTCTTGGCACCCACATGTGGCTCACAGTTGTTTAGAACGTCTGCCTCAACATCCTCTTCTGGCCTCATCAGGCACACATAATATACAGAAATAAATGCAGGCAAAACATCCATACACATAAAAATCTTTTTTAAAAAATTTAACTCAACTTTAAATTTTACTTAGGTGTACAAGAGTACTTACTGCTCATGACCAACTGTGCCTGGCATTCCATCATTGTACCAGAGAAGACTAGCACTCTGCTAGTAAGCTAGATACTGAGATCTGTTTGGGTTTTGTTTGTTCATTGAAACAGGGCTTCACTGTGTAGCCTGGGCTGTCCTGAAAAAAAAAAATCCACAGATCCGCCTGCCTCTGCCTCCCAAGTGCTGGGTGAACAGCAGTGGCGATAAACACTAATTAGCCGGGGGGGGGGGGGGGGGGGGGGGGGGGGGGGAGGAGGCTGGGTGATAGTACTACCAAGTCACAATTCTGCAGCTTTAAACTACAATCCATTTTTAAAATGAAAACTGTTCTACAGGCTTCTAGCAGTATTATACTGGGTACTGCAGGCTAGGTTTAAAACAAAGATAAAGAAAAATTATTTGAATAACTGAAGAGATGCCTCCTCAAAACCCATTAAGTTGAAAGCTATACTTTACACCTGGAGGACAAGAATCAAGATTTCGAGCTGGAGAGATGGCTCAGCGGATAAGAACACTGACTGCTCTTCCAAAGGTCCTGAGTTCAAATCCCAGCAACCACATGGTGGCTCACAACCATCCGTAACAAAATCTGATGCCCTCTTCTGGAGTGTCTGAAGACAGCTACAGTGTACTTACATTTAAAAAAAAAAGAATCAAGATTTCTACAGGATAAAGCAGCAAAGTAAAATTTAAGACAGGTAATAATTAGTTTGTTCTGACAAAGGCAATGACTTTGGAAAACAATGCTTCATAAAATAAGATTTTAACTGACAAAAGTTAGGTTGTAATAATCCAAAACTTGGCTACAAATTGTAATAAGAACTATGCAAATTATGATAAAGCAGAAAAAAAAACCCCATAGCCTCTTGGATGATTTTTGCATGTAGGGAAAATGTCTTTTTCTCACAGTGCCCCATGTATTCCAAGCTGGCATTAAATTTACTATGTAACCTTGAACTTGATACTTTGATCTCTATGTGCTGGGAGGGAATACAGTGTGCACCACCATATCCAGTTATTCAGTGTTGGGGTTTAATGCTTGCTAGGCAAGCATATTACCAACTGAATTTCATACTGATACTCACAGAAACCCCTATTCATTTATTCATTGATTGATTAGCTGCAGCTTTATTAAAAGTTGTCCACCATTTTAGGAAAGAAGAAATCACTATAGTAACAACCCCGCACTCACCAAAGTGGATACCTCTTCAATTAGAAGATACACTTAAAAAAAATCATGATTGTATATTTCAAAACTCTCAACACAGCAAAGGAGGCATCATAAGGTATTTGCTAAAATTTGGTTATCTGGCTGGGCAGTGGTGGCACACACTTTTAATAATCTCAGCACTTGGGAGGCAGGAGCAGGTAGATTTCTGAGTTCAAGGCCAGCCTAGTCTACAGAGTGAGTTCCAGGACAGCCAAGGCTACACAGAGAAACCGCATATCAGGGAGGGAAAAAAAAATAGATTGCTATCTCAATCAACAGACAACAAATTTCTGGTTTACACAAAAAGCAAAATATGACCTGCTGCTATTCAGTTTCTTCAAAAAGTTTTAATGGTATACAAGATATACTTTGTATCCAGGCTCAGTAGCAAACAGTAAGGGCAAAGGATGGATCTGAAGGTTTGGGGCCCCACCCTGATTGAGAAGAGACACAGATACAAATGTTGTTCTCTATTTTCTATGTAACAAACACCTAGATAAAGACACAGAAGACTTCCTGGGCTTGTTCCCAGTATACATAACGACTATTTTGTATTTATCAACAAAGCTTCATTTATAACTATAGAATCTTATGTTCCCCAGTTGGCCAAGTTTCAACAGCATTTTATTTTGCTCTGTATTTATATTATTCCTACCTACCTTTTCATCTTTACTTTGGTCCACTTAGCATTCATATTTTATTTAAAGGCATTTTTATTAAAACTAATTTGTACCTCTTTATTATAATTGAAGGATAAGTGCATTTAGTTGTATTTTCTATAACACTGACAACGAATTACAGGGCCAGTCATTGCTGTCTGTGGCATACTGAATATCATCACCCCCAGAGAGGAGTAACAGATAAAAAGTAATCAGCTAGGCTTTGGTGGCGTACGCCTTTAATCCCAGCATTTGGGAGGCAGAGGCAGGTGGATTTCTGAGTTTGAGGCTAGCCTGGTCTACAGAGTGAGTTCCAGGACAGCCAGGGCTACACAGAGAAACCCTGCCGGGGGGGGGGGGGGGGGGGGGGGGGGAAGAAATCAGCTTACCAACCACAAATTCAAGCCAAGTCTTTGGTCCATAAAAAAAAAAAAAAAGACCTCACTGGAAAGAGCAAATAGTCTAATAATGTAGTTCTCGTTTTTCTAGATATGCACATAAAAATACAGTAGTTATTAATTGCAAAATTATCTACTATGGAGATAAGGAAAATACATGATTTACAACTGGATATCCTGTTGCTATTACTAATAAGAATACTAAAGTAAAAAATATGAAATAAAAACATTTTTAAAAGTAAGCTTAAAAAGTTTCAATGCCCAAAATTTAAATCATAGGAGGGGGTGTTTCAGTTTTCTAAACTTCAGATTCATCTATTTAACTATGTTTGGTAAGCTCAATATACAATAAAACTTTAGCAAATAAAACTTCAAAGAAAATTCATGGAATAGAGTCTTTCCAATGAAGAGTCTGGAGACTGAATACAGAAGACATTTATACAAGTTCTGTATCTCAAGGACATTAACATCTTAATAAAACAAAACAACAAAGTAAAACTGCACTATACCCTGATCTCATTTTAGTATCTTAAAAGGAAGGAAAGGAAAATTTTAAGTCCCGTGCTTATTGGGAGTTAGTTAGGGAAAAATCAAATATACCTGTGAAATCATCTTAAAAGTTGTTTAGTCCAGAACCCAATTCTAAGCCCTCAACCCTAAAAAAATAAAACAATTTACTTAAGGAGTCTTAATTTTGAGCCTAACTACTGGCCTAAAATATGGATTCAACAATTCCAAGTTTGCCCAGTAACGCATTTCTAGGCATCTGCCTCCATCGTGTTACACTTAAATATCTATTTAAATACAAAGAGCCAGCTGGTGCTGGTGGCTCAAGCCCGTAATACTAGCAACTCAAAGGGCTGAGGGAGGCAAGAAGATTGTTGCCAAGTTCAGCGTCAGCCTGAGCAACTTAGTGAGACTCTACCTCAAAATAAAGTGCTGGGGACGTAGCTCAGTGGCAGAGTACTTGCAGAGCACCGAATACTTTGCTTCAATTCCAAGAACTCCAGTTAGTTAATAAAGTAGAATTGCTTCAAGAGTATACTAGATAAAAGTTCCAATAGACTGCCAACAGCACCACGGTGTGGTTCCATTTCTATTGTCAAGTATCAGAAAGACTAATCCTACACTTGAAATTGAACTAGACCCAATATTTTTAACCTAAACATCCAGAATAATTTCTTAGTCTTGTTATCTTCATTGCTTTTACTATAACAGAACATGACAAGTATGTTCTGAGTGTGTAGCAATGAGTAGAAAAAAATGACAGCATCAAAGTCGTACTCTACTAGAAAAATAAAACTTCCTAAAAATAACTGGATCATATTTTTAAAAATTACCAAGCATCCTGGATCATGGCTCAGGTGGAGCAAACATCCCCCCAAAAATGCCAAAAATAAAACCCAAAAAACACCGAATGAAAAACTAACATTTAAAGCAAACCAGAGTTTAGAAAAAATGTTTTCTATTTAGATTTAAAATCAAAACTTTCTCAGAATCATTTCAGAGGTATGGGACCTTCATTTTACACAGAACAAGCTTGTTTGGAGAAACGACTTACTTCGCTCTCCATAAAACGATGTTGAATAAACAACTAACTGAAACTGTAGTTATAATTTTCAGCTGACTTAGAAAGAAAAGACCGTTTAATATGTTTAAGCTTTCTTTTTTTTTCTTCTAATGACTGTAAGTAAAGGCAACCTCCAAAACTCGCGACGCTAAATACTGTAACAGTATATAAATCAATGGAAAGGAAATACTTCCTATCAAACGGGAACAGTTAAACCAAAATAACTTCTAATGTTACGGAAGATTTGCAAGATTAAACCTCAACTTTGCTAACGAAGAGCAAAAGCAGCAGCTCTCCTCCTTGCACTGGAGGGGGGGGGCAACACACACACACACACACACACACACACCACTGAAGCAATAGCTCCACCTACTGATCCATGGCTACTTCCTTAAACATTTTGGCACCCCAAAGTCTACACCGCTCCAGTTTATTCCCCCTCCCCTCCCGACCGCCCGCCTTCCTCCACTCGCTCTGACCCAACCCAAGTCCGTTGAGTCACTAGCTCCTAGCACTCATCCCCCGTGCTCTTTATTCCAATTCCTTTTCCCTCCAGAAGGTTCTGCACGGCCCACAAGTCTTAAGAAAACCCGCAACGTGTCAAAGCCCGCGGCCACAGCGCCGTTCCCGGATCTGGAGGAGCACCTTCAGGTGGCTCGGTGGTGCGCTCCCGGGAAGAGGCCCCCGGGCGCCTCATTCCTCCTCCCCGTGATCTCAGGCGGTGCACACACGTGAAACCGTGGACTCGCGCCCTTGCCTCCGTCGGCCCTTCAGCCCGCCAACAGCCGGCCTAGCCTCCGCCCCCCTCCGGGAGCCGCGGGACCGGGGAAGCCCGGCCATGACCCTCCGCCCGGGCTTCGCGCGCGTCTCTTCCCCGCAGCGCTCTCCCTGTCCATCGACCCACGCCCCTCTCCTGGGCCCCGGCCGCCGGGGTCCCCCCCACACCCCCGCCAGCTGCCCTTCCTCACCCTTTCATCTTCCCCGTCTGCTGAGGCCGTCGTTACAGCCGCCGCCAACGCCGTCGTCCTCGTCGCCCGGAGCTCTCCGCCCGCGCCCTGAGCTCAGACCACTCAACCCCACACGCCGGTCTTTTGGCTGAGAAGCCAAGCCAGGCCCTGAGGCTCCGGGAGACGCGGGGAAATCTGCCGCCGCGCTGCCGCCGCCGCCGCTCCTCCACACGTGCACTCGGGACACTCGGCTCCCGCCCGCAGCTGCCGCCAGCCAGACCCGCCGCCGCGCTGTGACCTTTCACCCCGCCCCTCAACGCGCCGGCGCGGCCGCCGCGTCGCGCGCAGGCGCAGTGCTCCGCGCCGCCAGGATTCCCCGCCCCCCGCTCTCCAGGGGCCGGGCCTACGGCCCGCTAGCTCCTCCCACCCTTTGCGACACTCTCTAGGGGATCTGGCTTGGTAGGCTCCGGCGGCAAAATCCGGATCTTTCCACCCTTCTCTCGCTTTCAAGCCAGCAGGATCAGCCTTTCCCGCCCCCCACCCCGATTCCTTTCTAGCCCTCCAGTGACCTTCAAACCCTCTGGCCGACTAATAGGGTTTTGTAAAACGGATTCTTCTCAATGTAAGAAAGCCCATGGGAACTTGCAGTAAATGTGTTTTAAATTCAAAAGGTAGTGATGGGTCCGGATAACTTGGCGATCCTCCAGCAGGCAAACCTCACAGGGTTTTTTTTTTTTTAAATCACGTGATAGGCTTAACGTCTTCCAGCCCAGGATTTTACTGGGGCCTTAGAGGCGGGACTCATGGCCATTTCCGGTCCCTAGAGCGTGACTTAGCGTCACTTCCTTAGCAATGCACTTTAACCCTTGCCATCCTCGTCTTCTGTACTGTAGTTTCTGTAACCCCCGTCATTGTAAAAAAAAAAAGAAAAAGAAAAGAAAAAGAAACTAACGCTTTTCTGAAGTCGCGGAACCATTCACATCCAAGGCGGTCCGCAAAGATTTAAGCCTGCGAGACGCGGCGTGACGGGCGAGGGGAAGCGGGGTGGGGCTTGAGGACACATGACTAGCTAGGACTGGCCCGCCTCCTGCAGCTGAAGACTTCCCCTCTCTCAGTGACAGAGCCTCTGGGTCCCGTCTAGGTACACTTTCTGCATTTCGAGCCCGGGCAGGTGAGGTGCGACAGGTAACTCGTGGCTGGTGGGGACGATTGACAGGGTGAGAGCAGATAGGGTGTGTGAATCGCGGCCTGCGGATGCTTGGGGCTCCCTTTCCGTTGTCCTCCTGCACGGGCGAGGAGCTCATTTCTGCTAGACCCCTGGCCCTTCACCATCACCGTGGTCCATTGACTAGGGATTATGATGCCCACCTTTTCCCTGGGTTGAGAGCGAGTACGGCCATTATGGTTCCCTATTTGGAGCCTTTGGGGCTGATTCAGGTGGTAGGATTGTGTTAGCTATTTCTTGGGGGTCTGCAACAACCGACGGATCCCATTCCCCTAAACTCCTTCCTTGGGAAAGGCCATGGCCCGGGTGATCCGGATGGTAGGAAAACCCCGGGAGGCAGAGGCGTCTCCGGTGAGACAGGCTTGGGAGGGGATGTCACTGAGATGGCCCTCACTGCAGAGTCACACTGAAGGGCTTTCCCCACAAATGTGCGTTCTCAGTGATCCTAAGGGTTTGCCGACATCCTTGCAGAGGTTCAGGGAGTCTTCAGATGAGACTGGAAGGGTAAGAGCGGGCCTTACACCTTTTTTTTCGGAGAGAAGGTGGTTGTACTCTCCTCAGAACAGGGTGTTGGTAATGCGACAGTCTCGGTTGGTTGGGAAGGTGATGAAAGGTGGTGTTGCCTTGTTGGGCTGGAGACCCAGACTAGCTTATGGGAAAGTGACGAGGTTTTCCCGAAGGGGAAGTAATTTTACGGAAACTGATCAGGCTGAAAACATCATTAATCCAAATCCATGTGTGTATAGTTTAAAGACTAGAAGATCGAGTCTAGACATTACTGACTTCATGTTTTCTGCCTGTGGGTCATTCCTTTTTGACATTTCTTTTAAGTCCTACATAATTGCCCTTCCCAGTCAGTTTAAAATTTGTGAAGTAATGCTTGTGCTCTTAATTCGCTTTTGCATTTGTTAAAAAATTCAAGTGACCCTTCTCAGACTTGAGAGTGCATAATATTTTGTGAAAATACAGAAATGGTTTTGCCTAGGGTTACCCAACCCTTTGTACTCCATTTTATGTGCACCGTAGTAGCCAATGTTTAAACCTCAAACAATGTACTTGACTGAAGGAATGTTCTTCAGTTTGGGGCTAAACTCTTTTATTTGTGCTACAAACTTAGAACGTTCCTTGTTTTGAAGCCGAAGGCCTTACAAAATCACAGATTTGACTTTTATAACCCAAATGATACATTTTCTTAGGGGAAATAAGATTTTCAGTTAAATCTTAGTTCTCTGCAATGTAATTGAGGAATCTGTTTTAAACTCTGCTGGGGGCTCGGGGATATGGTTCTTGCTTCCATGTAAGCTTGGTGTACTGGGTCCAACCCTCATACTAGAAAGAAAAAAAAATAGGAAAAAGATGGAATGATTATCTTACATTGATTGGTGCTCCCCCCCCCCCCTTTCCAGATTTTCTTATTTTTGAGAGCTAAAAGCTAAAACCTTAAACTCATAACGATTTAACAAGATAAAAAGACTGGCCTAAGCCAGTCGTAGTGGTGCATGCCTTTAATCCCAGCACTCGGGAGGCAGAGGCAGGCGGATTTCTGAGTTCGAGGCCAGCCTGGTCTACAAAGTGAGTTTCTGGACAGCCAGAGCTATATAGAGAAACCCTGTCTCAAAAAACCAAAACAAACAAACAAACAAAAAACAAAAAAGAAAGACTGGCCTATTTGATACTTTTTACTACAATATTGCCCAAGTGATTTTGCATTGCCCACATTACCGTTTGTGCTTGTGATCCAGACTAGACAATAGGAATTGATCTGTTTATATAACAAGCATAAATATAGATTCTTAAAGAGTTCATTCTTTTCATTGCTAATCATTATTCTGTGGTATGGATGGCACCACAGTTGGTTGAACCATTCACTTGTTGACACAAACCTTTTTGTTTGTGTCTGTGTTCCTGCACTTAGAGGCCAGAGGTGCCTTCCTCTGTTGCTCTCCTCACCTCAACCCCCCTTCTTTTGAGGTAGGTTCTCTCACTGAACCTGGACTCACTGATTCTGGGAGCCTAGCTGTCCATTAAACCCCAGGGATCCTTCTGTCTTTTGCCCTGAGCACCCAGGTTAAAGGGACAGTACTACACTTCTACAGAGCACTGGGTAGCTGAACTCAGATTTTCATACTTGCGAAACATGCAGTTTCACGACTGAGTCATCTCCTCAGCTTGAAATATAATTTTATCCATCGTTTTTCTCTAAAGTGAGGTTCTCTGATCTCTCCGGAGAGAAAAAAATTTGGCTCTGCTTTCACGCCCATGTGACATTCCACCAAATAAACAGAATTCCTAAGTGTTTTAAAAGTCCAGACCAGTTCTGTGCAGGTGCGCCA